>NC_087151.1:6717500-6720000 GCF_035594125.1 Scylla paramamosain | reverse complement strand
GGCAAGCGATGATGACTAACTATTTAATAAGCATCAATGTACGTATACTCGTATCTGAATAGTTTATTTTCATTCTTAAGTAAATTGTGTACATCAAGTGCTTCGTATCATTAGGGGTTCCTTAATTTCCGTTTTCTGAAGACATTAACAAGTCGAATTGGAATTTATGCAGACCAGCGAATATTTTACGTATATTTACTACAGACTCACTCGACTAACTTGGCTTTTGCCTTGGATAAGTTAATCCAAAAATGTTGTTGTGATATTTTCTTGTTGCCTGTGCGGGAATATGTGCTTTATATGAACCGATCTGGTCTGATCAGAGAATAAGTTTATTAAATGAACTCCTTTCTTTACTCGGACTAATGAGAACAAAAGCTGAGTTAATGAGGACTTAACCTAAACTAATGAGGGACTTTACCTGCATTACTGAGGTGCAGGTGTGTGTCTGAGTGGAGACAGGCAGAGAGATGAGAGGAGCCGGAGGACACGAGGCCCCTGCACGCTGATGCGGCTCCTCACCCTCGCCGCATCCTAATTGGGAGCTTTAGTATGACGTTAGGTAGCTGTGTCCTTCGCCGACAAATTTGAGGCGCCATGATCCTTGCAGCCAGCCAGGATAATTGTTACCTTCCCTTCGTGTGACTGTGTTGAAATCGATCATTAGAAACTGGATAAGGTGCCCCTCATTTCTCACAACCGGAAAGGAGGAATGGTGCGGATGAGGAGATAAGGGAGGGAGGGGGAAAAGGGTGTGGTCTGGAAAGGTGGCGCCAGTAAGATGAGGTGGTCGGTCAGAAGTAACGCACAAGTCGACCAAGGAAGAATGAGTCTGTCTTCCCTTGTGATTTCTGCACCTGGGCTGGAGCTCTTCTGTGTCGTGGTCTGTTTATTGCCTAGACGAGGATGTTTTTCGTCTTCAGAGATCACACAGTGGCTCCAAAATGGTTGCATTGAGATTAGCTATCTCCCTGAACAACGTGATGGCTTCATTCGTCCCAAAAAGCTCTGTACTCGTATATTGTTGTCATAGTTTTCTTCGTGTTGAAAGTTCTCAGTTCGAGTTTGGATGCTATTTGTGTTGTGTTATCTGCTGAGTCTTATACGTGATAAGGCAACTTCTGTTGTCACTGGATTTGTATATGACTATCATTGGCAGGGTGTGGTGCTAATGATGGTTCTCTCTCTCTCTCTCTCTCTCTCTCTCTCTCTCTCTCTCTCTCTCTCTCTCTCTCTCTCTCTCTCTCTCTCTCTCTCTCTCTCTCTCTCTCTCTCAGATCGGTATGCTTCACTGCACGCTGAAGGCTCCTTTCTCAGAGCCATCTCTGCTGCTGCTTGTGGTGCTGCTGGCGGCGCTGGTGGTGCTGCTGGAGGACTGCGAGACATTACTGGTTAAATTTTTAAGGAACTGGTTCGTAAGAAGATCTAAACAGGAAAGAAAGTTAACAAATTGTATCATAGAGTTAATCTACCCTGCCACTTTTTGTGATGGCCAAGATAATATGAATGGAGACTCATTAAACTCGGTGATGTATTTTAAAACCTAGATATATATATTTTGAGAAACTCTTGCCGGTGTGTACTCCAAATAGCTTTTTGGACTTTCATATTTACATATCATTATAAGGTAAATAACAACTTTTTACTGCCAGAAGGGAGTGAAAACACTGGAGAAAAATATTAAGAATAAACGATTATCTGTAATATACCAGTTGTAGGATAAACAGTAATTGCATCAGAGGTAGTATGAGCTTAAGTAGTTGTGATAGTCGATGGGGATGTTGCATCAGTAGCAGAAGCAGCAATAATTATAACAGCAGCGGTATTATTAGTAGTAACAGTGCGTAACGAGGAGGCCTCATTACTGAACCTTCCGATGTACGTGAGAAAGATGAGCTTCCCATTCTGGTACTCGTTATGATGATGGCCACTATATCAACACACACACACATACACACACACACACACACACACACACGAACCGTTAGCTACACAGCGTCGCCTATTTTACCTGCCAAATGAAGGCTAATGCTGTGTCCGCCCATCCCTACACCCCGATGCTTATCGACTCCAAGCCAATACAGTGCACCTCGGCATCCACGAGCGCCTATCTATCCCTCGGCGTAATTGGAGCCTCTGATTAGCGGTCACATGTCAATTACACTCGAAGGCTTGCTAATGAAGCCTTGGGACAGCGCTAATTGTAACTTGTGTGATGGAGAGTAAGGGCCGCAATTAAAGAGTCTTACCGGAGCTGCTTTGTTTGCCTTCCCCGTGAGTTATATATGTATTCTGGCCGGTTCCCGCGTGTCCGTTATGGGGAGCCTACTAGGAGTGTGCGTGCGTGTGTGTGTGTGTGTGCTGGGTTTGCTTAGTGCGTGCATGTTCCTTCGTTTTCTCTGCAACGTGGGGGACTAATGCAATGTGTATATGTGTGTGTGTGTGTGTGTGTGTGTGTGTGTGTGTGTGTGTGTGTGTGTGTGTGTGTGTGTGTGTGTGT
>NC_087151.1:6670000-6710000 GCF_035594125.1 Scylla paramamosain | reverse complement strand
CCGTGATCTGATTGCGGTGATGGGGATCGCTCGATGATTGCGGCTGGCACGGCTTTCGGGGTCTCGGGGGTTGTTGTTTTACCCTTTCGCGGCGCGCTGCGAGGGTGTCATTTTGCGGTGTCCGTGGATGCGCGGCGGCTGGCAGTACACGCTCATCACGGCAAATGTATTAATTGAAATGACCATGAGGGCGCGCTATCTGATGGCGGGATGGGTGTGTTCCCGCGGCCGAATCGAGCCAGTAATCATACGAGCTGGGAGATGTGTGTGGTTCATAATGCGCCTAATGTTTACAGTGATTTGTAGTGGTGGGCGGCTGTACATTCCTTATTTGTAACACACACACACACACACACACACACACACACACACACACACACACACACACACACACACACACACACACACACACACACACAAGCACATAGCTTCCCACGCACTCAAAGAGAGACAAATATTTAAGATAACATTAAAAAAAAAAGATATCATTGGAAGTATTAAAAGTCTTCTGCACTTATTTGGTTGCGGTGGCTGGTCAAAGACGCTGTTTCTGGTTGTCATGGTTGGCATCTGAGTGTGTGACCTTTTATGGTAGCATTACTGATCTTTTTGCTATATTATTTTCGTGTTTTTGTGTTACTTCTTCTTATCAGGTTGTGGCTCCGCGTGCTGACCGCCGCCGCCGTCACCACCGTTAGTTTTTTGTTGCTATTTTCATTATGTACTTCGTGTAGGCGATTCTTTGCTTATTTGTTCGATTTCGCGCTTAGTATTTGGTTCGTTGGCTGATTTTACGGTTGTGCATGTGTGTGTGTGTGTGTGTGTGTGTGTGTGTGTGTGTGTGTGTGTGCGCTGATTGCTCGCCAGCTTTATCTACAGTCGGCATCTCTTGCCTTCTGGGTACACACCTCCACACACCTGTGCGCTGCGGCTACACCTGCACTCCACACTTCCACACACATGTGCACCTCCTCACAACCTATATCTTGCCACACACCTTCACCTCTCCACACCTGCGCGTTTTCCTGCGCCCGCAATACAGTACACCTACGCCTCCTTGCATCTGCACTTCCACATACGAACAATTATACACCTGCACGTAAATATCTATTTCTTACGTACCTACACCACGCCACAACTGCACATCCACACACAGTTACTTTTATTCATCTGCAACTTCTTACGCCTACAGCTTCCCATACCTGCAACCCTTACACACATGCACCTCCGCACACCTGCCTCTTCCCACCTGCATGCTGTGTAGTTTATAACATCTATTTTTAACGTTTCCTGATTTCTTTATATTTGAACTGGATCTCCCCATGGTTCTTTTTAGAAAACCTGATTTGAGGCATTTTCCTTCTTTAGCAGTTTGTAATTGGCAGTAGGCAGTCCCCCTGAAGCGTAAAATTCCACTTTGTGAGGTATATTTATGGGAACAAAACCTCCCCGTTATTCTGACCAAGAGAAAATGTAGACAGGGAAGTTTCTCAGGGTGACTACTCAAACTGGCTTTAGCGAGTATTTGTTATGAGTATTTTTCCCTTTTTTCCATTGTACAGTTCATGGTGTAGAATGAGAACTATTCCGTTGCTTAACTAGAAATTGGCAGTAAAAGTGCAAAATGCTACATTGTTGTTTCGCTGGATATCATGCTCACTGTGAGCCTGTTAAGGGATGTGCAGGAATAAGATGTTGTTCGGACCGTGTTCACTTGGTTCTGTAACACGGTATAGGAATATATGAGCCACACTTTCTGCATTTATTTATTTTTTTTTATTTTCCTTAATATTTACGTTCATCCTATGTAGCTGCGTGTTTGGATAATTTTTCTTCAGTTACTTTTAATATTTTTCTGTATTTTTCCTCAGGTTTTTGTTGCTATCCGCATTCCTGTGTGATATTTTGTGATAAGGTGTAGTTCAGTGGAGTTGTGTGAGTGGCGGGGGCGCCAGCTACACCGGCGTCCCCGGCCAGGGAGGCAAGACTGCGAGCAATCCACGCACGCCTTTAACTTGCATTCCTTCACACGACTCTTTACGATGCAATGCATCGCAATAATTGCCACAGTCTATCAATTATTTCATGATGATAATGGCATTAATAATACTGATAATATTAATAATAATAATGACAATAATAAAACTTGTGATGGCATCGCACTTAAAGCTCCAACCATTGGTTGAATCCATTCGTGGCTATGAACTCATATTTGCTCTCTGGAGTGTTTGTTCTCATGCTCATCCTGTTATATGTGAGAGCTGTGCACCTGAGCACGGAGCCACAGCACGGCGGCCCTGACCCACGTGTTGTTGGCGTCGTCACTGGCGCCGGTGAGGTATGACACTACATGGCAAGATGATGTTTGTGTTATTTTTTATTTGTTTGTATTTATGTAATGGAGAAGAACAAAACAATAAAAAAAACAAGGCTCTTGAGGCGCGCCATTAACCAACCAGAAAAAAACGTAAATAATTATTTTGTGCTGATATTAGCGAGATGATAAAGAATCACATATGTATTTTTTATTTTTTTTTTGTTTGGTGAATATCACTCACCGCACCCACCACTCCAGCCATGACCCGGTGACATCTTTCTTGTAGTGATGTCAGCACGGTAATTGGTGATGATGATGGTGATGATGATGATGATGATGATGATGATGATGATGATGATGATGATAATGATGACGGTGTCAATGATAATGATGGTGATAATGATGATGATAATGATGATGATAATGATAATACTACTACTACTACTACTACTACTACTAATAATAATAATAATAATAATAATAATGATGATGATAGCAACAACAACTACAATAATAATAATAATAATAATAATAATAATAACAATAATGATAATAATAATAATAATAATAATGATAATAGTAATAATAATAATAACGATAACAGTACTACTATTACTACTACTACTACTACTACTACTACTACTACTACTACTACTACTACTACCACCACTACTAACAATAATAATAATAATAATAATAATAATAATAATAATAATAATAATAATAGTAGCAGTAGTAATAGCAGTAGTAGTAGTAGTAGTAGTAGTAGTAGTAGTAGTAGAAGAAGTAGTAGTGGTAGTAGTAGTAGTAGTAGTAGTAGTAGTAGTAATGATAATAATAATAATAATAATAATAATAATAATAATAATAATAATAATAATAGTATAGCTCACATAAACATTTACAAGGGCGTGAACATAAAGCGAACACTTACCTAACCGCAAGATAGCCACAATATTGCTTAGCCAGTCATAAATACTCTATAAGAGATCACGATATCATCATCATTTTATACACCACAACCTGTTGATATACACCTCAAGATTTAGCGAACGTTAATCCCCATACTTCATCACTTAGAGTCCGAATTATTATCAAACACTCAACTCACTGCTTTAAATCTTCATCTCTAAGCTTCCAGTTCTCCACAAAGTAGCATCTTAAAAACTGCGGTGCGGGAGAGCTTGGGGTCCCTCGTGTGTAAACAACTTCGCTTGAGACTCCACTCGAACAAATGATAAAGAAACGTGTACCGCAATATTCTTTTTACTAGCAAAGGAAATGATCCATGGCGGAGAATAGATATTACGAGGTGTTCATATCTTCTTTATCATTCTGTGACGGATGATCTCGGTTAGACAAACATTTCTTCATCAGACAGTGCACGACTTTGCTCTTTTGTTGACTGGGTCATAAGTGCCATGAGCGAGGTGAAGCACGGCGCAATGGCAGGAGCAGCACAGCAAACAGCACAGCACATTAGTCTTTGAGGTTTAGCTTAATGTTGTGTAAGTGAACCGAGATGAAAAGAAAAGGCATTCAGCATCTCTTCGACTCCTCGCTTGGTTTGTTTAGCTAGCTGTATGAGAAACCATTCGCTTTTCTCCTGCCTCCTCTTCTTTTCTCCTGTTTCCTCCTCCTCCTCCTCGTCCTCCTCCTCCTCGTCCTCCTCCTCCTCCTCCTCCTCCTCCTCCTCCTCCTCCTCCTGGACAGAAGCAGCCATGGGTTACTGAGACTTCAACCTTTTTTATAGGAGACTCATTGTTACCAGGGGTTGTAAGAGATGCCTTATTCATTTACCCGTCGTGGTTTTTGCTAAAGGATCCTGCTCCTTCACGGGTCAGGTGTTTCTTTGTCGTGTATACTCTTTCGGGGGTTTACATCTACGCAGTGATGGCTGTGTTTAGCTCTGCAATGAGTGTTCACGAGGATATTTGTGCAGCCTGAAATTGACAGCGGCTGATGACTGTGTTTAGCGGACTTAAATATATTTTAATCTCGGTGGCATCGCATCGGGTAGCGGGAGAATTATGACATCTGTTCTAGGTAGGTGTTAGTGGGTGATGGGGTGTGGCGGACTGATTTTCGTTTATATGTTTCTTCTCTGTTTCGTGGTTAGGGAGGGAGTGGCCTGTACGTATGCGGTAGTGGCAAGGAGTGGGTCTTCTGTACCACTCCCTGCTTTACCCCCTCCATCCTGCGCCTGTTGTGGTAATGTTATGTTTAGGTTCGTCTTGACAGGTGAAGGTCACATGCTGTGATGAATGGCGTAGTTTGCTTTCTACCTCTTGGTTTAGATGCTTATCTGTTTATGTATATGATTTACGAATGCCTGAAGATAGACATGAGGGATGAAAAAATCGTTTTATTTTAATCCCTAAAGAAATATGCAGAACACGTTTCGTTATGTGTATTCTTGTCGGAGGCTGACATCTTTTCCTGGTCGTCCTGGTTGTAGGGCAGGATCATAAAGTCCTACCGCCGTGACCTCCTTCCAATCCTGCGCGGCGTCATAGTCTCATTCGCATCCCAGCTACCGTCGTTACTCATATCAAGGAGTCTTATACCTTCAGCTTTCATTAGTCTTGCCCTTTACCATTACCCTCACCAGCGTCTTCATCACCCTGCCCTCCAGTCCCAACAACCCATTTCCATGCTCTACTCCTGCCATTAGTTACTGGAATTCCGTTATCAGGTATCCCCTTCGCCGCGATGGTCGCTACCACCACCACCACCGCCACCATCACCACCACCAGCACACTCACCTCCACCCGAACATTACAGCTTCGGAACAGAAGAGAAGCTGAAGAGCCTATACCGCCTTAAGGTCACACAGTATGAGACGCTATGCACATGTTACTTTCCCATGCCCGAAGTGAGGAGGTAGAGGATGCAGTTGTTAATTAAGCGCGTATGTAATCTTCGTTACTTGGCCGAGACGTTTACTGGTCTTAATCGAAGTACTCTTGCATATCATGAAGATCTGAAGGATAGATGTTTGTGATGGACGTTGATGAGTTAGGAAATGACATGACGTGATGCGGTGCAGGCAAAGGGATGTGAAGGCACTGTGTTGCACGCACGTGGAAGTTTGAGCAGGAGAGTGAGTGTGTGAACGAGTCTGTGAGTAATAGTGATGGTGCTACTCCCTAAGCACAAACAAAAGGATGAGGTGGTAGTCATGTCTGCAAGTAACTGTATTAAAAAAAAAAAAAAAAGTAGTATGGTAAGTAAGTGATATGAGTAAAAGCTCGTTCGTTAGTGCCGCGGAAGATCAATTCAGATGTAAGGGCGAAAGTGCAGTGCTTTGATGAAATAGCACCAAGACCTGGTGATGAACATTCATGAGTTGCTGATGTGTCAGACCAGCGTTGAAAATGAATACACCACCTGTAACATAATCACTTAAGGGAAGCGCAGGTCTGTAACGCCCTCTGCGAGCAAGGTAAAGATTGCCGCTCTCTGGATCACCTCATCGCCTCTGTCAGGAATTACAACATCAGATAAGTGAGGAAAGAACCTGTCTTTGGTGAAGAGCGTTTAGCCACTTTGTTGTTAAGTACTTATCGATATTATTTATATATTCATTGGTTTGTATATTATTTTACAACAAATAGCATCTTTAAAGGAATATGATCGGCCACGTACATCAGCTCCTCCCTTCCTGCCTCTGCTGCCCCTGTGAACGCTATGAAGGGACGGTTCTCGTAACTCCCTGTAGTCCTCTGGGCTGCTCCTTCCCTGAGCGGTGAAGACCTGGTGACTGGAGTAGCTGATGAAAGCTACACTGTAATGGGGCTCAGTGGGGGATTGGTCATAATGATGATAGTGATAATGAGAGAGAGAGAGAGAGAGAGAGAGAGAGAGAGAGAGAGAGAGAGAGAGAGAGAGAGATATGGTCTGAAAAGGAATTAGTCAGAAAGTTCATGTTTGCGATTATCGACCCAAGGTGCTAAAAGTGACCCATAAACCACGGTCATTTATTCTGGCGTGGCGGTGTTTTGGGCGTGATGGGAGGGGCGGCCTTGGCTCACCTGCCACACCCAAAAGCGAAACTCCTCGGAATCATGCTGGACTTTGGTATAATAGACAGTAGGTACAGCCCTCGTCTGTTATTGGGTTTGAAGCATTGTACCTGATGGGATTCTTAAATTCAAAGGTCTTTATAATACTTGAGTTATGACTGAAGCTCCTACAGGAATTCTTCATTAATCTCAAATTTCACCTGTATGTTGGCTGCCTGTCTTAATCCCTTCACTGCAGGGCATTTTTCCCCATAATCATCTACATTTTTAGCGGGATTTCTGTAATCTAGTAAAAACAAAATTATCCTCTTATTCTCATTTTCTGCTTCATGGAAACAATATTTTACAGAAGGCAATGTTAAATGACCATCGCGGCAGGAAAAGGATTTGAATCGTGTGGCACAGGAGAGTTTACAGAAATCAGAAAACACTGTCAGAGCATCACGAGTGAGATGAAGGAGCTGATGCACCTTTCCTCTAACGTACCGACGGTTTAGGTCTTGTCTTGACGGAGATGAAGTTTCAATGCGGTTCTGAGATATGGAGGTGAGCGGTGATGAGTAAGATGGAATGAGAAATAGAAAAGGTGTGAAGGGAGAGAAAGGGGTGAAGGTGGGGCAAGGAAGTGGACTGGAGACTTAGCAGTAGCGGAGTGGTTTGCAAAAATGAATTAGGTATCGTCATGGCCAGAAGTTAAGCAACACAAGCTACTCCCTTCTAGTGTGCTTAGAGTCCCATCATCCGTAAATCCTCTGATCTGCTAAGAATCTATCAGTTGTCAGGTTTTTTTTTTTTCTTTTTAAGAGACAATCAGATCACAGGACTCAAGACTGAGGGAAGACGGACAACGCAGTAGGAGTTAGTGTAGCAGCTGGTTACTGGACGGCTGGCCACGTGTATCAGGCAGGCGGCTATCACAGGTTCACTTGCCACCTTATCACCAACTTCAGTCAAGTCTTATGCATTGATAATCACTGTTTTAAAATTCAGAGTTGATGGATATTTTCCTTAAATAAGGCAATACGTTTTTCTTTTTTTTTTCTCTCTAGGATCTGCTTCTCTCCTAACTGGTTTTATTCAAGCGTGCACTTATTATTTTACATGTTTCACTCATATTCGTGGTTATCAGGTGTTCAATAGCGACTAGTGCTGGTCCTGTTTTTCTGTTGTGCCTGCCACCACCACCACTACCACCACCATTAACAACAACAGCAGCAACAACAGCAACAACAACAACAAGAACAACAGCGATGATAATGACAACAATAACAATAATAGCCGTAACAGCAACAACAGCAGCAAAACAACAACAACAACAACAACAACAAAAACAACAAAAACAACAACAACAACAACAACAACAACAACAACAACAACAACAACAACAACCTCCATCCCATTAACCAAGGCCACAAACAGACCACCATCCATCACCTCTCACCTGCCGCCTCTGTTCTCTCTCTCTCTCTCTCTCTCTCTCTCTCTCTCTCTCTCTCTCTCTCTCTCTCTGTGTGTGTGTGTGTGTGTGTGTGTTTGTGCGCGCGCACTAACAACTCTTACCTGAGATAAGCTAAATGTAATCCAAGCAACCGGGCATCGTCTACTGATTCATGAGCCTTGGGGATCAAAGAGAGCTAGGAGAAAGAGCAGGAGGAGTAAGAGGAGATAAAAAAAGAGGATTAAAAAAAAATATATCAAAGACGCAAACCTAAAACAGGGAAAATCGAAGCAAAATGTGTAGTAGAAATCGATGACCAGCAGCCGTTGGAGTAGTTGTAGTAGTAAAAGGAGTAGGAGGAGGAGGAGGAGGAGGAGGAGGGGAACACTAACCTTCTCGCTCTAATGAAGCTTCTGAGTACTATTCCTTAGGGGGCTCTGTGTGCGCATCTGGAGTGGGTGTGTGAGGGCAGGATGTTTATAATGCTGAGGCCAAGGGTCGCTGATTGGAAGAGAGAGTCTTGTGATAATAGTACACAAATGACAGTGCTGGGATGACAAAAACACAGAAAGTTACACACACACACACACACACACACACACTCACACACGTAAGCGGATAATGCTAATAATCGCATTCTCGTCGTCTTGCGGTGGTCATCCTAACCCTTTCTTATCCACTCCACATTCCCTATCGATTTCTTCACCCAACATTTTAGATCCTTCCATTCTCCTCCCCCTCGGACGCCGCCTCTTCTCCCTTCAGGATCTTCTTCCTAATTTCTTGAACATTCTCCAGCTACTCTTGTGCCCCTGAGCTCCTGCAATACTCCCAGAACACACTTCAACCTGCTCCCCTCCGCCATTACCTCTAGGGTGAGGAACGGCGCGAGATGGTGACCTTCGCCCGGAGCGCCACGTATTTCTCGCGTGTCCCGGCCCACGTTAATATCAAAGGACCGCCGACTCCTGTTTGCCCAGTGCTTGTGTTGAGTGTTCTTTGAAGCTCGTGTGTGTTTTGCTGACCCGCAGTGGAGGGAAGGGAACGTGAGGGAAACAGGAGGGGTAGGATCTCGAATAGTATTGGAGGGAATAGTACATGGGGCACGAAGGGAGGGGAGGAGAACGGAGACACGTAGTTTAGACGTAATACAAAAAAGTCCGGATTAGTTGGCATTATAAATCACAATAATTCCCTACGATTGTGATAATTTACACCGCGGGGTGTTTTGTGGATGAGCCGTGCAGGTGTTTTGAGGGAAAGGGAGGAGAGGAAAGGAAGGAGAAGGCGTGTCAAGAAATGAAGTGCAATCTCGTCTTAAGTTCCAAGCTCAGAACGGCGTGAAATAAACCGAATACCTCCTGTGATGAATGATGCGGTGGGCGAGTGAGGAACGCCGCGGCATGAGATCCTATCGCCTGAAATAGTGTGGTGAGGTCCCGCGGGTCGGCCATTAGCGGCGTGAGGAAGTGTCACCCGCTGCCGCGATCAATTGAAACCGAGTGGTGATTATGAACCATCTGGACGAGTAATGAAACCAGCGGCGTGAGTGTCCCTGTGATGCATCAAGGGGTAAGTACAGGGCGCGCCAGATGACACCACGCCGCCGATACCCTTCCTCCGCTGCCACGCCCTCGCCATTCCTCACCTCGGTGGCCTCCATCACCATCACCAACACCAGCATCTGTCTTTTTGTCCCCTTTCCACCCATCACTGTGGTTGCTCCCTTCCCGCCCCTTTCCTCCTCCTCCTCCTCCTTGTCCCTCTCCTTCCATCTCTTTAAAATTATTACCGCTCTGCTCCTCACCTCTTCCCCTGCCCGCCCTCCACCACTCACCGCCGCCCGTCGCAACATTTACACGTGCGAGATGGACTGACACCGCCGTCATGATGCAGCTTTTTTACGTCTTTCTGGTTTTGCTTTCTCTTGTTGCTGGTTTTCATTCACTGTTCATCCAACACTTGACTTCCGCGTTTATGCTTGACGGTGAATAAGCGTTTCTAATCTTGACTGGAATCCTGTGTAGAAACCACAACCGAATATCGTTCCCTCTAGTCATTTTTGCCACCTGTCAGACGGGGCCACGCCTTACCTTGGCCTCAGCTCTTTATAGATCCAGGAAGTACAAGAAAGTGTGTGTGTGTGTGTGTGTGTGTGTGTGTGTGTGTGTGTGTGTGTGTGTGTGTGTGTGTGTGTTCTTGTGCAATATGTACAGACTTTTTTATCAGTATCGGTGGTGATGGGAGACTCAAATTCGCAGAGGGAAGTCGATCATTCACTGAGTCAGCGAGGCCCATCAGTGTTAAGGCGCAGACAGAACAGACAGAGTTATGGTGTGAGGCTGTCAATATATCCACCCATACTTATAGACGGGGCGGGCCTTGGCTGACGTGCTAAATGGGGTGTATAGGCAGGTCCCTTCCCTCCACCAAGTGCTGAGGGAACACTTTTAAGCAGCTCGCCGTCACCGCCTCGCCTCCAGCAGTCCACGGTCAGGTGTCTCCGCAGAGTAGAATGAAGCTCTCGTCAACCTTTTATCTCCTGTAATTGTCTGTTCTTCATCCTTTCCTCCTTCCATCTATTTCTTCATCGCTACATTCCTCCCCTCCCTCCTTCCTCCTGCGCTCCCTCAAGATAACTGGCAGGCAATTGTATTTACACTCAGACTTGAATCCTTGATATGTCTTTATCCCTCCGTTCATCTCTCGCTTCCTCTCTCTCTCTCTCTCTCTCTCTCTCTCTCTCTCTCTCTCTCTCTCTCTCTCTCTCTCTCTCTCTCTCTCTCTCTCTCTCTCTCTCTCTCTCTCTCTCTCTCTCTCTCTCTCTCCTACATATCCCATCTCTCATCCCTCAGATCTTCCTTACATCATGGCCTTCCTTGTTGTCTCCCCCGCAGCTCCATCTCGCTAATCGAAGTCGTCGGCGGCGGGATGAACACGTCACCGTCTAGCACTCTCTCGCCGCACCATCACAATAAGGACGGACAAGCGATAACGAGAAAGATAACGCAGGTGCAGGAGAGGTCAGGTGGGGCCCGGTGGCGGTGGCCGGGAAGCTAAGTAAGCAACGTGTGACATAAGATGGGGTGTGGGTATTAGTGGGAAGAGCAGGTTAGGCTGACTAATGGTTCGTTAAGTATAAGGTTAGGATTAGTTGCGAGGAGAAGATTCGGCTGTACGGCACCACCTCATGTTGAAGAGGGATGGGTCAATCAGAGAGCGCCGTCCATTACCCTTACTTGTCCTCGGCCGCCCCAGTGAAGCCAAATACGGGGAGAAAAATATGGTGCTCCTCTATATACACACTTATATCTTAACTTTCCCCATTTGTTTGGTTATTTTAAGTGTTAATGTAAATGAAAGAGATGCATTCAATCCCATATATCTCTGAGACACCTTCCCAACGATAGCTGCCTCCGCTGGTTAGCACCGATTTAGCCCCTGATGAAGGAGTAACTATTATGTCAAACCTAACGTACGGCCCCATAACTCGTGGTTCTCATGCTGCATTTAGATTCGTTGTCTGATGCTCATTTTCTTGTAATACTCATCTTTGAGGCCGAAGACTAATTCCAACGTCAAGTGTGAAATTGAAGCAGGCGGAGGAGCTGCAAAAGGAGCGGCTGGCTGGCTGAGCGGCAAACACCCTTGATCACCCGATGCGCATAAACAAAACTTTCATGAAGAGATCTGATGCGGGGCTTTCAACGTATGTGGCCGGGGTTTTATGAACGTGGCGCACGCAAACAGCCACTCACCCTCTATCACACACACACACACACACACACACACACAAACGGTGGTGAACGGGTTTGCAAATCTTTTTGATAATGGCTAAGCATCTATGCAGGAGGACGTGGCGTCTACTAAATGAATATGCAACGACAGTGGCCGTAGGAGGAGGAGGTGGCGGAGGAGGAGAATGAGGAGAAGGGAGAGCAGGAGGAGGAGGAGGAGGAGGAGGGAGAAACATATGAGTATAGGATGGGTTTTTAGGAACGACAGAGAAGAGGAAAAGGATATGTGAAACTCCAATAAACGGAGAGAATGGGAAGAGAGAGAGGAGAGAGAGAGGAGAGAGAGAGAGAGAGAGAGAGAGAGAGAGAGAGAGAGAGGGAGAGGGAGAGAGAGGGTTACGATTAAACGATGAGTCAGATTAGGAAAGAGCCAATTAACCTGGCCGAGTAAAGAAGAGAGAGAGAGAGAGAGAGAGAGAGAGAGAGAGAGAGAGAGAGAGAGAGAGAGAGAGAGAGAGAGAGAGAGAGAGAGAGAGAGAGAGAGAGTGGAGGGGGAGCCGCAATACCCTCCTGTCTCCCTCTCATCTCCGTTCCCTCCCCTTTCTGGTCATTGCGCAGCCTTCATTATGCATTTGGAGTGGTGATGACGGCCGCTGGGAGGTGATCTGGTTTGGCGAGAAGAGCGGTGGCGGCGAGGGCAGCGGTAATGAATGTGCTGAGAGGGTTATGAGGGCGATGCGTGGCCTTCCGATGAGACCACACGATGAGGGAGTGTTCTGGGAGCGATGTTGAATGAGAAGGAGAAGGTGAGTGATGGTAATGACTGACGCTGTGTTGTGAAAGAATGACTCGGTGATGGTTGTTATAGAGAGGAATACTAGAGCAACATATAGCTAACAGTAAACGTTAATTTTATTCTGATTAGATATTCCTACTAGATTATCCTCATATATTTTTTTTTTCACTCTAATATAGTCTCCCATTTATCTCCCTCCCTTCCTTGTTGTCTCATATATAATGTACGTACATGCTCCTGTTTCTCCCCTCCTTTTACGTTCCCTGTCCCATACATTTTTCCTCCTCACTCATGCTCCTCCCTTAATTTCCTCCTCCTCCTCCTCCTCCCCTCTTCTCGTCCCCTCAGTCCCTTCAGGCACAGCAGCCGCCCATCAGCTCATTATGAGGAACAAAGTGAGTGTTGTCACGGTGACTGGTGATGGCGGTAAAGGAAGGGGACGGTCATGGTGGAAGGGGGAGGATCTCTCTCTCTCTCTCTCTCTCTCTCTCTCTCTCTCTCTCTCTCTCTCTCTCTCTCTCTCTCTCTCTCTCTCTCTCTCTCTCTCTCTCGTAACTTGCCATACGCCATCCCACATTCAACCATGCATTTTTAATCCTTGTTATCAGTCTGCAGTCATTATGTTCAGTACACGTCAGGATAAACGGAGCCTGTAATAAAGCTAATTTTCCTCCTCCTCCTCCTCCTCCTCCTCCCGTTGTCCTATAATAATGTTCATGTGTACTTCCTGCTGCTGATCTGATCTGCTCACTTTTCCCAGCCCGCAGTGTGGCCTCAAGCACGTCTGGGTTATAACCTAACACACTCTCCTACGCGCCGTTTGGTGTTTTTAGTATATTTCTCCTACTCTTCCTCCTCCCTTTCCTTATACTACTACTACTACTACTACTACTACTACTACTACTACTACTACTACTACTACTACTATTACTGTTGTTGCTGCTGCTACTACCACTGCTACTATTGCTGCTACTGTTACTATCAATTTCACTGCTGCTACTGTCACCGCCTCCGATGTCGCTGCCGCTGCTGCTGATGACTTTCCTCCTCCGTTTGTTGCTGTTGTTGCTGACTGCTGCTGCTGCTGTTGCTTTCTTGTCATTTTCTTATAGTCGTCGTTGTTATCACTGGATTTATTGTAGTAGCAGTAATTGTAGTAGTAATGGTAGTGGTAGTAGTAGTAGCAGCAGCAGCAGCAGCAGCAGCAGCAGCAAGTAGCAGCAGGAGTAGTAGTAGTACTAGTAGTAGTAATAGTAGTAGTAGTTGTAGTAGTAGTAGTAGCAGTAGTAGTAGTAGTAGTAGTAGTAGTAGTAGTAGTAGTAGTAGTAGTAGTAGTAGTAGTTGTTGTTGTTGTTCTTGTTGTTGTTGGTTTGGTGGTGGTGGTGGTGGTGGTGGTGGTGGTCTTGGTCTTGTTCTTCTTGTTTATCCTGTTCTTGTTCTTCTTCTTCTTAATTATATTATTACTTGCAAACACACACACACACACACACACACACACACACACACACACACACACACACACACACACACACACACACACACACCAAGGTAGTCATCAGGCGGGCATTTTGACTTGATTATGCTCCACTGTACCAGTATAAGTGGATTAATGACAGAATAATGTTTATGGATGAGAGATTGGGAAGCGTGGGGCGAGGCGAGGGTGGGAGGCAGGTGGGATGGATAGACGGATGGCTCGGGGAGAGAAGTGACGTGTGAGGCGGGAGGCATATAGGAAAGGAAGAAGAATTTGTATTTATTTAAGCAACCAAAAGCATCAGAAGTGTAAAGATAATATAAAAAAGTGTAGAAGGGAAAGATATTTTAATGGTGCCAGTAAGCATCGTGTGGTTGAGAGGAGATGGCCGCCGAGGGTGACAGGGACGTGTGTCGGATGGAAAGCGGCACGGCGTGGCAGGGGTTTGAGGAGAGGTGCGTGTCAGGGTGTAACAGCTCTGGACACGGGCAGTTGACTTGGCTACGGGTGGTAATGCTCGGGGAGTCAGGAGTCAGGCGTGGGGGAAGGGGGGGATGAGGCTCATCAGGGGACCAATCATCATTACCTGACTCACGCACGTGCCTCCCTCACCTCGACCTCCCTCCCTCCCCCACCTCTCTCTGCCTCCTCCCCTCTCCCTCCCTCCTCCCTCTTTTCTCCCGCCAACCCTGAGGCCCCCGCCCCTCCCTGTCCTGCATCGCTGCCCGCTGTCATGGTCTGAAGAGAGTATCGATGTTTTCAAAATTATTCGTTTTGGAGGAATGATCTGTAAAGTAAAATTTGATACCATCGGAAACAGCAGCAGCAGGAAGAACATCAAGCCATCCTTGGAAATACTTCTGAAATACAAGAAATAAACAGAAAAAAAAAAATCGCCTCCAGTCGACATATGGAGATGAATGCAGGTGGCGTGTGTGGCCACGTGGCGCCGCTTACACGCCAGAAAAAAATCGACCAACCAAGAACAGAAACAGTTTAGAGCACGTGTGTCGGCCACCTCATCATTAACATCCCGTCCCTCCCTCCTCCCTCCACGTTCCCCTCCTGTCGCCCATCCCTTTGATTCCCCTTTTCCCTCCTCCCGGCTCCCCTCACCTCATGACCCTTGTCGGAAGCTAATTACCACCGATAATGAATTAAAAATCGTCGCCGTCTGTTTTCGAAGTCAAATTGATACCTTTCCAGTGCTTGGGTTAATGAGTGGACCAGGTGCGGGCCCTCATCCCGGGGGGTTGACCCTAATGGTAATGGGTGCTCGCTCAGCTGCCGCGTCGGGGTGGGGAGGGAGACGGCGGCGGCTGCACCAGCCAAGGGGTTAGGGCAGGGCGGCACCGCGTCAATAGCCACACGAGGACAGGGTCGTGATGCAGCTAAGTGAAGAGGTTAACTCCATGCCTTATATGTCGCAGGAACCTCCCTAGTGTGGTCGTCTGATACATAACGAAGACATCTGACGGTGTATGTCTTATTGTAATGTGGATACGAACACTGGAATGGCGATGTACTGTAAAGTACTGGAATATTTAATACGCTGTTGCACACATATTACATTTCCACTGATATCTATGTGCCTGAGTGTAATAGGGTTTTTCAAAGAATAGGATAAAAAATTAATGCTATTGAAAGTAGTTATCATAGAGTGGATATTTATGAAGATACAGCGTTAGTTATTTGTTCCTAAAGAAAGTTTTCATTAGAGCTTTGAATGCAGACTAGATGAGACTTGAGGCACAAGTGAGCTGCCTGACGGTTGCTGTTTACACGGGGGAGTGGCGGCAGACCATGGGACCTCTGCGGGCTGGCCACCTTCACACTGCGCGCGGAGTGTGGACTTTACTCAGGCCAACACATAATTACTGGCCGGTTTAATATTAAGCTCCAAAGTTTTGATGTAAAATAGATATTCATTAATCTCTTAAGCTGAATTAGTGGCTACATGTACACAGACGCAACATTATGCCAACGAATTTATGTTCTGATTGCACTGATATGTAGCGCCCTCACTTAAAATACTCCAGCAAAAATTACTAGTTGTTGTTACGCATGATACATCTTTTTTATGAAAGTCTTTTCTTCGATGAGAGAAAAAAATCATTCTTTTGTTTCCTCACTCAAAAAAGAAGAATAAGTAAAGGAACATGGACGTCGTGTTTCTGTTGATGCTTATTATCGCACATGGTGACGATTGGCTGAAGTTGGTGACGCGCTATATGGCTGGGTTTCCCCTTACTTCTCCTGCCCTCCTCTTCCCTTCCCCTCGTTTCTACTTGGTGGTGAACCTTGGAACGGCCTAAGCACGCACCAGCCATACAACGGTCAGCATCTGCATTATTAGTTTCAAACTAAGGACATTCCACCATGAATGCTTTGCAATCGCATGAGTTACGAGACACATATGAGCATACCGGCCCAGCTCGCCACACGTCTGGAGCCGCTCCCTGCTGAGCCCTTGATTAGCGAGCAATTTAACAAAGGCAGAATCCTGCGTTTGTGGCTAATATGTAATCTCTGCTCCCCACCACCAGTGCCGCACCGTTTTGGAAGATGCAGCGGCGGCCCTTGCATCAGCGGTTTGAAACCTGCACCGGCTTGAGGTTACTTGCCTCCCATAACCTGTGAGTCCACGTCCACTTGATAGATTAAGAGGAGGTGCCAATTAATGAAACTTGTTAGTGTTTAGGAGGGAGACTGTTGAACGGCTTGATTACAAGGACGCAGCCATGAACACCGACAGGGAGGGCGAGGTGTCGACATGATACGATTATGAATTACAGGAATCAGACATCAATACATATATATATATATATATATATATATATATATATATATATATATATATATATATATATATATATATATATATATATATATATATATATATATATATATATATATATATATATACTGACAGAATTACGTGGCGTTGCCCAGGTAAAATTTGGCTTTTCAAAGCACGGTTTACCACCCTAAGTCAGTCGCTTGTTCGGCAAAGCTATTAACCAAACAAAGTTTACTTTATAATGAACCACCTAAAATACAGGTCCTTTTACCGTTGTACATGTCCTCAGTCAGTAGCCATTAATAAAGTTTCCCTGAATGAACTCTTTAGGACATACAATTTATTGATTTCTTTTGGAACCCGTTATATCAAAATTAATATTTTTCCCTCTGACTGGAATTGATGAAACAAAAATCCAAGCTAACAATGAATGCTTGGCGCCATCATAAAAAAAAACATGGGCTACGATATACCTGGCGCCACCAACAAGAATTGGGTTACAGTGACAGATTTGCCTGAATAACCTAACGATTTTGGGTTGGAAGTAGTTAAGACATCATCGCTGTCACTCCCCAGATCAAGGGGGACCCTCCTACCAAATTTCATCACAATCATTTCAGTGATTTTTCCGTGATAAGCTGACACACTCACACACAGACAGACAGTGTCTTTTATATATATATATATATATATATATATATATATATATATATATATATATATATATATATATATATATATATATATATATATATATATATATATATATATATATATATATATATATATATATATATATATATATATATATATATATGTTACGCATAATGTGGACAATTGCCTAATGTGAACATTAGGCAGAAAATTGCCTAATGTGTACATCAAGCAAGTAGGTTGCGTAAAGTTTACAAATTGTTAACATTAGGCAAAAAATGCCTATTGTTCAAATTATGCAGCTCAATTTTGCCCAATGTGAATAAGGAAAACATAATTAATTAATGCAATATTAGTATAAGTAAAATAGGTCAATCGATCTCAGGGTTCAGTTGAGTCCAATCACAAATTTTTGCATGATCTGCCTGGGTGACAGCGCGAGTTGCATTTAATTTCTTTTCTTAGGCAGCTGCACCTTCCTGATGTACATTGAGTAGTACATTGACACTTTGTATAACCTTGCCCACCAGTGGCTCTTGCTGTTGCTGTTCTCATCGATAGGCAGATATCAGGAACCTCTTCAGACTTTATAAGGGTCTGTTTGATCCCACTTAGGTCAGCTGGTGTAAATTTTGTTCTAATAATAACCTAACCTAACCTAACCTAACCTAACCTAACCTAACCTAACCTAACCTAACCTAACCTAACCTAACCTAACCTAACCTAACCTAACCTAACCTAACCTAACCTAACCTAACCTAACCTAACTATAACAGACCCAAAGTTTCGAACAACATTCGAACAAAACTGTAGACACTGGTTTGTCATTCAATTCACATTAGGCAAAATACCCTTGCCTAATTTGAAAATCATGCCTAAAGTGGACATTAAGCAAGTAAGTTGCCTATTGTCAACATCGTGCAAACAAATTGCCTAATATGAAGATTAGGCAATTTCACTGCCTAATGTTCACATTAGGCAATTATCCACATTATGCGTGACATATATATATATATATATATATATATATATATATATATATATATATATATATATATTGTTTTCCTGTGAAATTGCATGTATTTTTTGGCATTACATACACATGCACTGGGTGAACACGAGGAGCCATCTATAAAAATTAACAGGTGGATAAAAAAAATAATAATTGACGTGTACTCAGTAAATTGTCAGGCGTGAGCAATGTGCGTCTCCCTCGCCGTGGTGAGCCCACTAAGAGCTTGTTATCCTGCCGTTCTTGTAATATGAACGTAGTTTTTTCTCCATGACCTCACATAAAGGCTTCCTACTTGGGTAAGGAGGATACCATTACATTCATGAGTCCACATCCAATTTTACTTTCCATCAGTTTTATGCGACAGGTTTTTCCTGATAAACAGCAAACACACACGCTGAAGACATCTAAGTTCCAATTTTCCTGTGTTTTTTATGTATATGTTAACGGTCAAATGTAAAACATTTGGCTCTTTAGTCCACCTTTTCTAACACATGTAATACTCAACTATATTTCGGCGTCTTTCCAGCCACACAACAATTTATGAAAATACACAGGGCCATGCACCGTGTTTTTCTCAACTTGTGTGGCTGCCTTTAGGAGAAAAAGATTCACATAAACGAGTTAGAGTCTCTCCTCCCTCTCCTTCCTTTCTCCTCTTCCTCCTGTTCTTCCTTCTTATTTGTGTTTTTTTTTTCAATATTCGTAATCTAACTTCGTATCCACAAAATCCAACACACAAGCTCTAAAAAGTACAAATATTCTTCGTTTACGAGGCAGACGAGTGTTAAAGAACGCCCACAGAGAGGAGTACAAAGTTTTAAGATGATGTTGGGAGCGACACGTTGAGTGAGGGAATGTGTTACACGTGGAAATTGTTACAGGAGGAGAAGAAAAAGACCCAGCGAACCGTGACGGGCGAGGAGGTTTAGGAGAGGACCACGCCACCGAAGACGTCCTGCCATTAATGACTTGGGAGAGAAAGAGAAATGACCGCAAACTTTATACTATTATGGAGTTATTTTCGCGGTCATCCTCTGCTGCCTCGGATGGTGACGGGTGAGGAAAGGACTACCTCTTCTGATGGAGGTGGCAGTGATGATGAGTCGAGATGTTTGATTCTTTTACTTCTAATGACAATATGACACGTATTATATGAATAATACTTGACGATTCAACTCTAATAAAACTAGAGGTGTTACAAAGCTTCAACTGCTGCCTGCCGTGTCTCAAAATGTTCTAAACTTCCACCAGGTCATTTTATCAAGTTGAGAAGCCATGGCAATGAAAGAGATGGTGATGACGGTGATGATGATGTTACTGAATCAAGGTGTTTAGTATAGCATCCTTTAAGTCTATGAGGGAGAGAGGTCCAAAGTTATATGAAAAGACTTTAGCCATTGTGTTTGCAGGCTGTCTGTAGGTGTCTGACTGGAAAAGAATGAAGCACAGCAAGAAAGGTAGGAAGCAGGTCCGCGTCTCTCAGTGCACTAGCAAAAGGAAGTCTTCACCCTACCTCTCTTACGCCAGACGGACCTTCAAGTCAGTCAGTCAACCCACCAAAGATACCCTTGTGAATCTTCCTTTCCTTTTCCACCGATTTATTTTTTTTTTTTCTGTCTATCACCTTCCGAGACACTCCAGACCTCATCTTTTCCGATAATTTCCCTCCGTGAGTTATGAAATCCGTGCCCTTGGGAGTGTGGCGGCAGCATCAGTGGGTGGGAGGGACGGGACACCACGGACGAGGCAGGAGAAGCAGGAGGACAGGACACCGCCACACACCATCACAACTATGCGGGTCACCACTGTCCTCTTGCAGCACGCCAGATCTCGTTGCTGCCCTCTCTTTATCATTAGTGCAACATATATTTCGCCACCCATAAACTGAGGTTATTTTTATGTTGTGTGTGTGTGTGTGTGTGTGTGTGTGTGTGTGTGTGTGTGTGTGTAGGGAGGAGAGAAAGAAGAGAGGAATGGAAGGAGCGGAAGAGTAATGAGCACCGCGGACGCTACTTAAGGTCTGAAATATCCTCGCCTCAGATCGTTATCTTTCCCCGAAGAGTGACTGGGGCGGGGCGCTGCCGGGGGCCACGGGGCTCTTAAGTGTACGATGGCCGCTAAATACTCTGATTCATCGCCGATTTATGGGAGACGGGCGCCAAACTTCATTGTGACACGTGAGGGGGTTTGGAATGGGCAGATCTTTTTCACACCTCAATCTCTCTCTCTCTCTCTCTCTCTCTCTCTCTCTCTCTCTCTCTCTCTCTCTCTCTCTCTCTCTCTCTCTCTCTCTCTCTCTCTCTCTCTCTCTCTCTTCTCTCAATCTTAATACCTTAGTCCAATTTCATTACTGTTTCTGAGTTACACACTGCTATATACACCCATCCACCACCACTACCACCACCACTCTCTATCCTTCACTCAACGCTCTTAACACTCTAAGCTAAAAGATCCATCCACGCTTGAACCTCTTCCGACCTTTACGACTTACTCTCACGGTAGCTAACTCATCCTGCCCCCTAATCTTTCTTTTCCTTCCCTTTCAGCTCACCGTTGACGCCGTAATTTCGGGCCGTTACCATCACAGGCTCCTTGTGGCCCTTACTTCCTCCTCCTCCTATCTGGCGTGTATGTCTTGCTCCCTGGCCAGTGTAGCAGCGGCCGGTAATGCTCCTCGGTACCGGCAGGAGAGGATAACAAAAACCAGGTGAGTTACAGCCAGCCTGAGTAAATTTACAAGACCGGACTACTACTACTCGCTTGATGAACCTACGTGGGATGCTGACCCTGAGGAAGATAAATACTATTTCTAACAACCGCGATCTGACGGGAGATTCCGCCTTTATTTACGTGTGTGCTGCGGGGCTGGCGATGGCGAGCACTGCTATCTAGAAATCCGCGTGTGCACTGTGCTCAAGGAGGTTGGTGTGGATTTATGCTTCAACTTATGACTGGGTTCGCACACACAAAAATTAACACTGGCCTGTGACATTTAAGGTAAGAGGTAAAATCAGACAAATTTTCCCTGTGGATTAGAGGCTCAGAGAGGGAGGGAAGGGAAGTGGGTAGAAAGTTAAGCCCACTCACTCCAAATAAGAATAGGAAAAGAAAAAAATACTCGACTTTTATGTGGGACAACCCTTCCATTTTCCCAGGCCGAGATTTATTGCCGGTGTGATTACGCGGGCGCGCAGGCGTCGTGGGCGTGAGCAGACGTAAATCTCACACCAACAACAAATAAGGGTTAATGTAAGAACCCGCCATTAGGAGCCTTGAAATGTCCTTCCCGGCGTCCCAAAATGATTGCCGCGCAACCTCACCTGGTCAATTATACTTACGGAAAGGGTGATCCAATTTACCTGTTGGTCTGTGTGGGCTTACCTGTGTCTCCGTGTGGGCTTACCTGTGGGTTGGCGGGCTGTCATCTTTACTCCTCAAAGATTACAAGAGTTTAGCTGCGGCCACACACTGCAGGCCACACACAGCCCCCTTCCTGCGTCCTCTGCGGCAGTACAGGCTCCCACGTAAACCCAGAACGAGTAAATTCCAGTGGACGAAGATTCCTCCTTGAAAATTTCTCCCAAAGTAACTCCCACTGCTATAAATTTTCAGCCTGACCCGAGAAATGATCAGAGGAGGATTTGTTTTTGTGAAATTATTTTGGATGAAATTTTCGTGCGGGGTATTTATCTGAAAGAGCTCATGGCGTCCGGCAGTTCAGAGGCTCGCCACCCTCACATTTTCATCCCTACTTTACCTCTCCTCCATCTTGCCTACGTCGCTACCTGCATCTAGCTTTCTTTCAACCAGCCACCACCGCCTTTAATTAGCACAGGTTCCCTTATACTGTTATCTATTCGTTCCCTCCGACACAGTCATTTCCACCCTCACCATGTTCCCACGCCCTCGTACGTCCCCTCCCTCATGCCATTTTCCATCTTTAGACAGCCGTCCCCCACCTTCATTCACCTTCCCCTCCGTCTTAAGCTCGCTCGCATCTTTTATACACGAACTAGTGCACCATAATATCTTCACCTCACTTTTCACGCTTATGTATCTCTTCCTGACACACCCCTTCCACCTACCCGTCATTAGCAAACATTTTTCTCTCTTATATAAAGCGAACAAAGAACGTAACGATTGGGAGAACAAGTAATGAACATTAACGCGTTTTAGATGTGAGGAGGCAATGCACAAGAAAATATGTTTGAAAAGATGGGAGGGCAAAAAGTGCAAAGGGGCCGGTTTGCCGAAAAGAGCTGAAGGCGAGGCTGGGAGGAGTAAGGATAGTGTGCGGGAGGTAGGCTGATTACCTGTTAGACGAGGAATGCATCAGAGTTCTCTGTAAAGGTCGCAATAGTGAGGAGGGCATGGAACGTCGCGAGCGGCAGGCCAATGAGGGTGACTCGCCGACCCGCCTATCAGCAGACCTGTGTGGTTACTGAGCCCTGGACGCCGACCGCTGATTGAGTCATTACAATCTGCATTCGAGTGCTACCCTGTGTTGCGTGAAGAGGCTGCGCACGTTCCTATTATTGTACGTGATTATGTGCGAATGTTTTTTGTCTTCTTGATGTCGACTGCTGCACACTGAGTCTATAATTGTCATTCCCAGTAAATAGGAGGTAGTGTCTGCAGGCGCTGCTGTCTAAGGCGCGCGGTCCCTCAAGCGTGGGTATTGGGTTGTACACATGCCGGTGATCACAACCTTGCACGTCATATTAGTGCCAAGCAAAAAAAAGTATTGCATGTACGCATGGTAAGAAACGCTCCAATTATCATTAGTAACAACAAACAGCAGGGCAAGACACAACCGCCGGCGGTGTGGCTGCCACTTTGCCAGATCTCAGCGCCCGGAAGGTAGGATTGCAAGCCACGCCTAAAAGAAATTGAGACACAAATCTGGAAAGCAAGAAAGCTTCAGAATTCAGAAAAAAAAAAAAAATATGGAATCATGTAAGGGGAGAATATGAAAAAAGATTTTATTTTTTAGCCTTTCCCAATCACTGACAGATTGCGTGCATACTCTGGGAGCCACGGCACGCACGCACACCAGCGGCTGAATCTTCCTCCCGTCCTGCATCCTTAAAACAGAATTCCAGAATCTGTGTACAACTCCCGACAACATACGCGCTGGCCCCGCAATGCTTGGGTCTGGCGTGATGGCGTTACGTCACCAATGCCTCGAAGAAGTGCCTGGAGGGCGACCACTTACTTACATTGGTTGTCGCGTGATGCAGAGGCATTCACTCTCATTAGAACACTCTCACGCGTATGACCACCGGCCCCTCCCCGCGTGCGTGTGTAGTGTGTACCCCGCACGTTCCTCATACCCGTCCCTCGTATTCCCCGCTGTTGGTATCAGCCAGAGCATCTCATCTCCTAGACGGATTATGTTAGCACTAAGGGAATCTATCTTCTTCGGCATCTTCAGGTAACTTACAATTCAGGTTTTGATAGTTAATAATTATCATTTGACGTAGTGCTTGGAATTCCTGAAAGATTGGGGCTCATTTGTCTGCCTTGCCTGTTTGAAAATCGAGCAACTAAGGATCCTGCGGGCTTGCAAGTACTACCTGCCCGCACCTCCACCGCCGCGGGTCACTGGGAGACTGAGGCAGATTCGCAGCTGCTGTCTACATCGTGTGTCCCTCTCCTTTATTTCGGCGCCTGTTTCTCGTTCTTAACGGCTCGGCTGCCACGTTGTGTACATTAGATTATAGTATCCTAGATGATTCATAGCCAGATATACTACATAGGTGCTCATCTAGTTATCGTAGTGTATGATAGCACTTCGCGCGTTTGTGTCAGTTTTTTGAGCTATCGCTGGCTTGTGGGTCAGTTCACACACGGAATTACCAAAAAAGAGCTCGCCACCAACGCCCACACGCCTCGCCACAGATGAAAACCACAGCTACGATTATGACACGCCACCATGGTAGATAGAATCAGTGTGTGTGTGTGTGTGTGTGTGTGTGTGTGTGTGTGTGTGTGTGTGTGTGTGTGTGTGTGTGTGTGTGTGTGTGTGTGTGTTTAATTTGTCAAGTAGTCTGGCCAAAGGCACAAAAATTAGAAAGAGAAAAGCCTGTTCAGTAAGTTTCTCCCTCTGAAAAAAGTTAAATTATAAGATTCCCAAAAATTGACCAATCTAATTTCAGGGCGTTTTGAATCTCTCTCTCTCTCTCTCTCTCTCTCTCTCTCTCTCTCTCTCTCTCTCTCTCTCTCTCTCTCTCTCTCTCTCTCTCTCTCTCTCTCTCTCTCTCTCTCTCTCTCTCTCTCTCTCTCTCTCTCTCTCTCTCTCTCTCTCTCTCTCTCTCTCTCTCTCTCTCTCTCTCTCTCTCTCTCTCTCTCTCTCTCTCTCTCTCTCTCTCTCTCTCTCTCTCTCTCTCTCTCTCTCTCTCTCTCTCTCTCTCTCTCTCTCTCTCTCTCTCTCTCTCTCTCTCTCTCTCTCTCTCTCTCTCTCTCTCTCTCTCTCTCTCTCTCTCTCTCTCTCTCTCTCTCTCTCTCTCTCTCTCCCCGTGTGTGTGTGTGTGTGTGTGTGTGTGTGTGTTGCTGTCTGTCTGTATGTCTGTCTGTCTGTCTTTATGTCTGCCTTTGTGCTTACATGTCTGCATTTGTAAATAGATAAATTAATAACAGAATAGCGACTGACACACCATCGCACAGAATAACATACAGCTCCACCGCAACGTCAGTAGCAAAGGCACTGCAAAGAAAATGAAACTTAACTATGAAAACCTGTGGTCGAAATAATTGTGACGTTACCCTCTGTAAATTAAACTCCATGACATCAGCACACTGCCAGAGAACCAAACTCATATTTCCAATCGGACCTGCCGCATGTGTTTTCCAGTTAAGGGGGAGTGGAATCGAGGTAATGACTAAGAGAAGAAGCACATCCCTGGATTATTGTGTAGAGAACAGATGAAGGTATAGCCAGTGCCCGCCAAATTGTCTCTCGGTGTGTGTGTGTGTGTGTGTGTGTGTATGAGAGAGAGAGAGAGAGAGAGAGAGAGAGAGAGAGAGAGAGAGAGAGAGAGAGAGAGAGAGAGAGAGAGAGAGAGAGAGAGAGAGCGCAGACAAACAGACAGATAAACAACCTTAAAGACAGACAGACAGACAGATAGAAAATTGAGAAAAGAAAGCTATTTACACTCTAGCTTTGGAGGAAAGACCATGAGCTTGTGTTCTATTTTTAGGGGAAAGAGCAATATTAAAACCAAGGGATAAAAGATTGTAAGACACATTCCAGATACCTTTGACGAGAGTGAGTGTGTGAATGAGTCAGTCGGTCAGTGAGTCAGTGAGTCTGGTAGAAACGTGTGTGTTAAGCCTGAGTCGCATTTGAGTCTTCAGTGTGACGTTCCATTAGTGTAGCGAGGATGCGCACTGCTCCCTGAATCAAAACTCATGGTTGGGGGCAAGGGAGGAGAGCCCCGGTTGATCAATGGCGCTCTCATCCACACGCACACCCACCCACATCCACGCACACACTGGCACACTCTCCCAACCACCTATACCCACTAACCAACTAATCCTAGCCACTTACACCCACCGATCCTCTCTCCTAGTCATGCACACTCACCCAACCACACCCAGTCACCCATTGGCTGTAGTAATGGTGGTGGACATGGTGGTGTTGGTGAACGATGTGAAGATGCATGTAATGGTGGTGGTGGAGGTGATGAGGAAGGAATGCAAGGTGTAGTGTTGGTGGTGGTGGTGGTGGTGGTGGTGGTGGTGGGGGTAGTGGCACGTGGTAGCAGATTATTCTCGCTCCCCAGATGACACTGTCCCCTCTCTCTTCCCCTCCCTCTCCCTCTCCTACTTCCTCTCCCTCCCCCTTCCTCTCCTCCCCCTCCCCCTCCCCACTCCCCAACCAACCAGTCTCGTCCCCCTCTCCCCCACATCCTGGCCCATCACCTTTTGCGTACTGGTGACGTCTGCTGTGACCCTGACGTTACTGGTGGTGGTGGTGGTGGTGGTGGTGGTTTGCCTCGTCCTGTTGCTGCACTGATTTGCTGCTGATATGATGCTGTTGTGTACGTACGTAGATGTAGTAATAGTGATGAAAGTTAAAGTAATGTTATTGGGTACTACTACTGCTGCTGCTGCTGCTGCTGTTGTTGTTGTTGTTGTTGTTATAAGAATAATATAGATAGTGATGATGATGATGATAATAATGATAATAATAATAATAATAATAATAATAATAATAATAATAATAATAATAATAATAATAATAATAATAACTGCTAGCAATACTACCATGTTATTTAACTTTTACTACTAATCCTATAACAACAACAACAACAACAACAGTGTATAGACAACAACACCAGGATGAATAGCATCAGCAGTACCATCAACACTAGCAGCAGCAGCACCAGCAGCAGGAGCAGAACAGAATGTCACCACCACCACCACCACCACCACCACCACCACCATCACCACCACCCGCTGTTACGCATGACGAGCTAAGCACAAACTCAGATACGATTATGGGTGACACTTAGACTCCGCTTATGACAAAAAAAAATATGAATAAAACTCGTAAAATAAAGAAGTCAGAACCGCAGAAAGAATTATTGTGGTCACATCTTTGAGATAGCAGATTTATTTACGCATGTTTAGTTGTTGTTGTCTCATAAGTAAATGTTTTCAATGGCCTTGTTTAGTTGCAATTAGTGGCGGTGGCGTGGGTCAGCGGGAGGGAAGGAAGGGCCGAACTAAAAGCTGATCCTTGTTGGTCATCATAGGAGTAATTAATATATCAGTGTTACAAGGATGTCTTTTTTATGGTTTTTTGTACTCACATTCTTGACCTCCATAACTGTCTGCGCCTCCATAAGGTTGCAGAGAGAGAGAGAGAGAGAGAGAGAGAGAGAGAGAGAGAGAGAGAGAGAGAGAGAGAGAGAGAGAGAGAGTATGTGTGTGTGTGTGCTTGTGTGCTTGTGTGTCCTCCGCATGCAGGTGGTCGCGTTGCTGGTCCGTGGAGTGGACGAGTATCGAGAGGGAGTATCGTGTTACACGCTGGAGTGTGTGGAGGATTGTGGCCACAGGCAAAACCGGATCGAAATGGCATTAGATGTGGTGTTTATATGTAATCACAAGTGTGTGTGTGTGTGTGTGTGTGTGTGTGTGTGTGTGTGTGTGTGTGTGTGTGTGTGTGTGTGTGTACCGGAGGGCTGACGCAGAGGGCCGCTAACAAGACCGCCCTTCCTCACGGCCCACCCACTGGCGGTCATGGTGGGTGGGTTGGTGGGAGGGTAAGTGAGTGGATGTTACGGTGGGCACATTAGACACACCGAGTTAGACCAGTGATGCGCTTGCCATGCCGCGGTGACTGTGGCAACGGTGGTGGTGGTGGTGGTGGTGGTGGTGGTATAGGAGAGCATGCCAGTGGGTGAGAAAGATTGTACTGTAGGGGTGACAGCAAAAGTGATGATAGGTTGTACGTAAAGGCGAATGATGAAGGGGATGAAGGAAAAAGGAAGGAAAGTTGATGGTGGTGGTGGTGGTGAGTGGATTTGGTACAGAAAATAGAGAAAATAAAAGTGAATTGGGAAAAAAGGAAAGTCCCTGAATTCTTGGGTTTCTCTCACTTTACTACCTGTCATTTGAGGTGCTGAAGACAAAGATTAGATGCTCGTTGTTTTTTTTGCTTGCTTTCATTCTTGTCTAGAACTTTTATCTCTCTGCTTCACTTGTTTCCTCTCCCTTTGCTCTGCTGTGTTATGTTTTATTACACACACACACACACACACACACACACACACACACACACACACACACACACACACACACACACACACACACACACACACACACACACACACACACACTTGACACTCAAAAAACACCACTCATTTTCCTTATAACTCTTCCTAACTTTCAATCATTCACGCCTCGTTCACTCCTTTCTCTCCCAGCTTACCCTGCAGACCCACCACCACCACCACCACCACCACCACCAGCACCTCACCCTCCCTCATCAAATAGCTTCATGGTGGATAAACTCAAGAAATCCAGTGCCTTATACAGTAAAAGTCAGATCCTTATCGCTCACATCTCTTTTCAATTACTTTACCCCGAGAACAGATAATTAGCAATGATTGTAAATTCTTGGCGTCCACGTTTAGCGTCTAGATATCGTGACCAGTTACGGGAAGGATGTATGAAGGATCGGGTCTCCTTCTCCGTCCTATCAATTTTTCGTTGTTTTCTTGTGTACAGGAGGGAAAGAGAGAGAGAAAGAGAGAGAGAGAGAGAGAGCTCGTATTAGTTATAGTTACATATTCTTATTTCTATATTTCTTTCTTTTCTCCCTTTTGTCCTTCTTGATTTGTTTGTACTTCTGTCTTTTGTTGTCTTTCTATTTGTTTGAATATTCATTTGTAACTAGTTTGTCTCTCTCTCTCTGTCTCTGTCTCTGTCTCTCTGTCTCTGTCTCTCTGTCTCTGTCTCTGTCTCTGTCTCTCTCTCTGTCTCTGTCTCTGTCTCTGTCTCTGTCTCTCTGTCTCTCTGTCTCTCTCTCTCTCTCTCTCTCTCTCTCTCTCTCTCTCTCTCTCTCTCTCTCTCTCTCTCTCTCTCTCTCTCTCTCTCTCTCTCTCTCTCTCTCTCTCTCTCTCTCTCTCTCTCTCTCCTTCCCCACCCCACCCCCGCCCTGCACTGAGCTACATAACTTCCCCACATCACCTCAGTCGCCACACACACTGCAGTCGTGCCCACCCCGACACACCTTGCCGCCGAGTAGAGCTCAAAGAATAATCAATTTGAGGCAAACTCGAGGCGTGCTTCATCTTAACTTCCTTGCCTCCCACGTAATCTTTCTGTAGTTTCCTGCCACTCCATTCTCTTATCTTCCCACCTGCTCCATCCTTGATCTTCTTCTTCTTCTTTCTTTCACCTCCTCCTCCTCCTCCTCCTCCTCCTCCTCCTCCTCCTCCTCCTCCTCCTCCTCCTCCTCCTCCTCCTCCTCCCCTTCTTCTCTCTTTACGTTCATCGCTCAACACGCCACCACATCGCTTCTACGCCTCATAAACCTCGGCTTACCTGAACCTAGAAGGGTGCAGGCGAAAAGGTGATTTATAATGTTCTTGTTACCTGCGATAATTTCAAGACGTGCTCCCGGGACGTAAGAATTAAGTGCAAATCATCTTTATTTATTTTTTTCTTTACTTTCCTTGTTTGGAGGACGACTATAGCGGCTTTTACTCGGATGCTACATTTTGAACCAGTGCTTGAATTTCTTTTTGGGTTAGCTTGATGTTTTTATTTATTTTGTTTTTTTTTGTCTCTCTCTCTCTCTCTCTCTCTCTCTCTCTCTCTCTCTCTCTCTCTCTCTCTCTCTCTCTCTCTCTCTCTCTCTCTCTCTCTGTGTGGGATTTTCCTTCATTCGACCGATGCTTTGCTATCTGAAGGATCACGAAGTTTCCTGGATAAATTACGTGCGTGCGCGTGTGTTGTGTGTGTGTGTGTGTGTGTGTGTGTGTACGTCAGCTGTACAACATTAGATAAGCCCCGGGCAGAGTATATCACCGATTCATGATTATCTTCAATTATGTTTAATCTACACACCCAAAGAGTACACACACACACACACACACACACACACACACACACACACACACACACACACACACACACACACACACACACACACACACACACACACACACACACACACACTTTCTCTCTCTCTCTCTCTCTCTCTCTCTCTCTCTCTCTCTCTCTCTCTCTCTCTCTCTCTCTCTCTCTCTCTCTCTCTCTCTCTCTCTCTCACTTCCTTTCCTATCTGACTCTGTAATGCAATAGTTTATAGAGTTCCTTATTTGATGGAGGTCATTGAGCGCAGTAATGAGGCGTGGTGGGATGCTCGCATGGGGGAGGGGAGAAGCCTGCGGGTAAGACACCTAGGAGACAATGAGAGAATCGTCATAGTACCTTGATGACTCCCGGCGTGTGAACCCTGAGACCTTGATGCTGAAATGATACGATTGCCCATGACGCGCTCCCAGCTGCATTCCTCTGCACATGAAGGAGAGGAAGGTGGGAAGAGTGGCGTTGCGTCGCCCTATTAAGGTTTGCACTGGGGGATTCTTGCACCTGCGCTGCTTATGGGAAGGGACTGCGAATGCACTGAATTGATTCTAAGTCGTCGAAAAACAATTCTTTCATAGACCACATGGCTGTTAAAGAGGGTTTCTCTGTTTCGCAAGCCTCGCTGAAAATCTCACTTTATAAACGATAACTTTCAGGTTTTTCTTCTTGTATCAGTGTGTTTATAAACGTTCACATTGTCGCCAAGTCGAGTCACCATAGGCTTTGAGTTCGATGTTTTCTGAGTATTTTGACATCAGAAACGCTGCTTTGTACCCTGCCATACTTCACAGGTTGGAGAGGGCGTGCATTCCCGTGGTGTGATGCTGTCGACCTAGAATACCTATGGAATGACTGTTTAAGAAACAGTAGGGGGGTGTCATTATCCCCTCAGTGCAGGGGCGTGAAGGGATGGCTTGTGTTGAAGGCTTCATCCGCCCCCTATTCATCATCTCGCGGCCACCGTCTGACCGCCACACTCAAGCGAGGGCCAGCGTGGCTCTCTGGCTTCAGTATCCTCCACTGCTGCTCTCTCTGGGAGGCAGTCCTCATTGTCATGCGTCATTCTTTATGTAAGGGAGCGGTGGTCCTTATTCGGCGCACCGCACATTATGTTCGATCGGTGGGAGTGGCGAGGCGCGACTCGGTGAAATGTTGGTTGCTCCTTCCTAACTGACGACAATGGGTAATTTGCGGGAGATGCAACATTAAGTATGTAAATGGTGTATTCTTTCCCTCAAGATTGTGTGCGCGCGTTTGGACTTCAGTGGGACAGGAGACGAATCGCATCGTCAGCGTTAGGCGGGAGGCAGTAAGAGGCCCGAGGACAGATGGAGCGAGACGCATGGCCTGGACGTGACGAGCCTGGCCGGCGAGCAGGACGCCTGAGATGGAGCCTCCTCTTGTCCAGATTTGGCAAGCAGGCGACAGTAGCTGCTTTAATTGTCAGCTTATTATTTTTCTCGTTTGTTATAGTGTTGGTGGAAGTGTCTGCGCAATGCTTATTCATTACGCGAGGCGAACACTTGGTAATTACCCAGACGCACTTCCCTTACAAGTGTGGGACCTTGCTATTGCCAGCGACGCGTATTCGTTTTTTATCCACAACTATTTACCCGGTGCCTGTTGTACTGTCCGTCCCTCTTATTAACTCACGCGCCTTCATTGCCTCTCATTCTGAAAATTATTTGTTTACCTTTAGCGGTTCTCGTCTGTTATTCCTCAGCATATCCTGTTTCTTCTCAGATACCAGCTATTAAAACTCTCTCTCTCTCTCCCTCTCTCACTCTCTCTCTCTCTCTCTCTCTCTCTCTCTCTCTCTCTCTCTCTCTCTCTCTCTCTCTCTCTCTCTCTCTCTCTCTCTCGTTTCAGTGAATATGACTAAGCAGGAGGACAAGCAGGGAAATGAGAGCGAGGCAAGCAGGTGATGGCTACAAGGGAGACAGTGGAGTGGACAGCAAAAAGGAGCCTTTCTTTCACCCCCTCCATCTCATATGTGCTCTCAGTCTTGGCTGGGGTTATTATAAACCAATAAATATGACTGGGATGGCTCATTATCGCTCCCTAATAGCTAGTCTTTGTTCGGAGCGCGGTTACGACTCCTCCCCTCAGCCTGATTTCGCGGCCAGACGGATTAAACGTGCTGATAATGGGCCTGTTCTGCGCTGGGATAAATTAGTTGATATGTTGCACACGGAGGACATTAAGGCGGCGGGCAATTTCAGACCCAAGAGCCATCTGACGCCTGTTAATGAGAGTTTGTGTCCCCCGGTGCTCGCAGGCCTTCACTGTGTGTGTGTGTGTGTGTGTGTGTGTGTGTGTGTGTGTGTGTGTGTGTGTGTGAAGCAGGTTTTGTTGTTTTGCTTTTTCTTGAATTTATGATTGCCCCTTAAAAGTGCTTATGGCTTCATGTAATCGATTTCTTGTTAGTGGAGATCAAAAATTATCGTAAAATCCAGTTTTAATATCGAGACGCATCAACACACACACATACACACACACACACACACACACACACACACACACACACACACACACACACACACACACACACACGCACACACACACACACACACGCACGGAGTCCATTACTAAACTCAACACTGCTATTGTCACAAGGATCCTCGTCAGAGTAGCGTTTGTTCCAGCTCTCCTCGTCTCTTCTTCCCAGTCCTCCTCCTCCCCCTCCTCCTCAATTCTTCAATCAGTCCTTCCATTTCCCCCACCGCACCTCAGCCTATTCTCTGGCGAGCAGCAGGCGTGACCATCACACAAAACACTACTTACACCTCTTTGTACGTAGGGCACCTGACACCCATTCTTCCTCGGCGCTGATACCTCGACGAAAGAAAACGGAGATGAAAGAGAAGGGAGAATCACAGTGCGTCTGGGGAAGGGGAAGGGAAGGGGATCGGGTGGTGTGGGTAGATAGAGAGAGGGTTAAAAGAGGGGGAACAGGAGGAGTGTGGGGTGGGATACGGAAGACGGTTCCTCGTGGGTCACCAGTTCTTGAAATGGCTTTGAATCTCTCTCTCTCTCTCTCTCTCTCTCTCTCTCTCTCTCTCTCTCTCTCTCTCTCTCTCTCTCTCTCTCTCTCTCTCTCTCTCTCTCTCTCACGGATCCACACACTGGCCGTGGCTCGCATTCCTTCACTCAGGCGTCACAGTCTCAACTTCATCGACATGTCAAGTAATTTCAGCATCAGTGCCGCCCAGCTCGAAGACCTTGAACCTCCGCCGCTACAAAAACTCAGCAGAGTCATCCAGTTGAAGCTGCAGATTTTTTTTTTTAATATCACAAAGCACGTATAATGGATGTGTTGGATGAAGCTTGTATACTGTAGTGGAGATACTGTATTATATAGTGAGGCTGAAATGTTTTGGTCGGTTATACATGATTATATTTTTACTTGGGCAAAACACTCATGATGTTTTCCCTGCTTCTCTTCTGCGTGTTGGAATAGACAACTTGCTATCCGGTGTAGTATCTGCAGTTTATCAGTACCAGTTGAGTACCATGATGGGGCGAGGGAAGGGGATGGGGGGAGGAGGTCAAGGAAATGCTTCACGCAGCACGAACGAAAGAAATACAAGTAACGTTCCTCTTCGTGTTAACTTTTCGCTATCTTGATATTTGAAGCAGCCTTATCTAGGAAGTTATCATTTTTCCCTTTTGTTTCTCTGTTTTCATCACCGGTTTTTTCTTCCCACTGCTGATCATATATTGTGGCAAGCTCTCCTCTTCCTCTGCGTGTGTTTGAACTTTTCGTTATTTTAATATCTGAAGCAGCCGATTCTATGAACATCATTTTGCTTTTTGTTGCTCTCTTTTCCTTGTAGACTTTTTCATCCCAATGCTCAATGTACATAGCGGTAAGAATCCTTAAGCCTTCCATTTCTTCGTATTAACCTTTCGCCATCTTGATATTCTCTGCAGCCGTATCAGCAAACATTGTTTTCCTTTTTGTCCCTCCATTTTACTCCCAGACTTTCTCTCCCCAGTGCTCAATAAATGTAGCGGTAATACTTCTTAAGCTCTCCGGTCTTCCCACAACGCTCGAGTGGCTGGCCCGTCCATGAATGCTGGATAAACTGTGCCTGAGCTGCATGGAGCGCGTGGAAACCTTGTAAAAGAGCATAGTATTTACCAACATTGTGGGGGGGCATCACTGTAAGTTACAGCAATCCTGATATGCATTCTTGCTCTCACTCTGCCTAATTGATGCTCTTTCCTTTTTGGTCTCGCTGCGATACTTTTTTTCAGTGTTTGGTGAGAGGAGGTACGTGAATTTTCTTTCTCATTGCATCATTGTAAGTTGCAATTATTGTGATATGCATTCTGCCTTTCAACGCTGCGTGCTTGATGCTCCTTCCTTTCTGGTCTTGGTCTTATATTTTCCCTTGGTGTTTGGTGAGAAAAAAATATGTTCTCTTTCTCAGTCTGACTGTTCGAAACTTTTCTTTTTTCCATTTCTAGTCCTGCTGTTCTACTTTTTCAATGTTTGCTGAGAGGAAATATTTGTTCTGTTTTCATTGTGCTTGTTCGAGCTTTTTTTTCGTCTAGTTCTGCCTTTGAACTTATCTTTGAAAAAATTAAATTCAGCTAACAAAATTTCCTTCTGGTACAAGCTTCTTTCTTTATTTGGAATATTTCATACAATACGTTAGACTCACAGATAATTGTTGAATGTAAATGTCAGACAGTACAGAATATTACTAACAGCCTTGTCAGAACCAATAAGTATTCTTCTGTATATCCTTTCTCTGTGTTCCTGTTTTTATTTATTTATTTATTTATTTATTCATGTTTATTTATTTATTTTTTATTTATTCCTTTATACATTTGGCTCCATCATGAAAGTGACAGCGATCCCACAGCCTCGTTCATCGGTCACATATGTACGTGCCTCTTGCCGCGGCTGTCTGTCTTGAGATGATGGAGACCAACCCTGTATTTTATTGCTGAGGAAAAGTAACTCAGCCACACAGTCAGGAATCTTTGGCATGACTAGGAAATACCTGGCTTCTGTAATGAACAAAGAATGTCACATGGAGGGCATGCTCTGTCTTTTATGTTTCTTTACCTCATTAAAGAAAAGATAGTAATCCATTACTCGCTCGGTTATACAATCAATGATAACAAAAAAGGCCAATTTGCTGTGGATACCTGCGTGAGAGATTCTTTTGTGACAACAATGAATACCATTTCATGGGTTTTACTGGAAAATAATGACTTACTTCGTGGTGTAGTTAATATGAGTCCTTGCTAATACTTCAGTGACTCAACAACACAAGTGAATAAAGAACAGCAGAGAAACTGAACGAAGGAAAAACAGTCCAGACAAGTCTAAGGTTTGATGTAGCGCCCGGGGGAGGCTGGTCCGTACACTTTATCTGGGAACTTCAGCCATCCAGTTTCCAGTTGTGATCATTACAGCAGCATAACAACAGTATCATTACATGTACTTGGCGGGATCATCAGGCAATGCACGTAGCGACTGAAGATTGGTGGGAGTACATAAAACACTGCTGTAAAAATTGCCTTCATGATGATCCAATCGCTGGGATAAAGAAGCGTTTTTTGCTGCCTGGTGCTGCGCGGGAGCGAAGTGAGAGGGAAGTGCTTAATCTTTGTCACTGGGATGACGTCGGGTCGGTCAGGGTCGAGGGCACAGAGGCGATCCTGGAGCTTAGTGGGAGGCTTGTACTGGGGGATGGAGACCCAGGGAAACAGGGAAAAGAGTTACTGGAGGATGGAGGAACAAGGAAAACAGGGAGTGGTGATACTCGTGTCTCATGTTCCAGAATCCTTGGCGCGTCTCAGCCTCCTAGGGGGTGGTATACATTATACTCATATATACGTATCGGCTTGGTTTAGAGCTCCGCGGGGCGCCTCAGCCTGCCCGAACACTCCCTTGCTGCAACACTCGGGACTAAATGTAAAAACTAGAAACGTAATACACACCTGGCAGGCTTATAATAAGTTAATAGGCAGGGAATGATAGGAAAATATGTATTATTTCTCATAAATGCATATCTATAATCCTCTTCTCTATTTTCATATAGCTAAGGCTGAACAAGAAGCGAGTGAAGGAGAGAACGAACGAGATAAGAAATATGACCTTTACTAATATGGTGCGGATGTGACACAGGATCAGTAGAAAAAAAGTGGTGATGGAATATGAGGAAAATAATATTAGTATTATGTGTTGAGGGAGGTGCAAAAATAATTGAAAGCGTTATGATATGACTATGGTTTATGATGTAGTGTTAGATATTGAAACCAAGAAAAGAGGTGGGAATTAAATACAGACAGCAGGAGGCGCACCAATGGCTGGAGAGAAATAATGTTGAGTGGATCGAGAAGAAAAAATCTCAGTAAGTAAAAATAAATTGGCAAAAGATAACCAATGCCTCTCACTATCTTATCTCAATCAGCAACCTTTAGTTCTCAGTATTCCCCAGCTATCTCGTGGCGCGTTGCCCTCTGCCCATTGCCCCACACCCTGGTGCTCCCCAGGGATCCCCGCATAACCCACATCCTCGGGAACGCTCAGGCACACTCCGCACGTAGCCGGCAGCGCTCACACTCTCTCGGGGACACAGCCGCCTGGGTGTAGTGTGTGCAAAAGAGATTACTGTCCCTGTAGTGGCCGTCCCAACATTACCTCGCTAAATATGGGGAGAGATTTATCGTTTTTCTTTAGATCTGCCGCCGAGGGTACCCGTTGGCATGCAAAGGGTGGACGCAGTAAAGTGAATGAGAACTCTCAAATGGCCAGGCTATAACTCCCCCATAACCCCGCGGTAATTGCGGTCATGATGCGACCATTACCGGCAGATCACAAAACGAGGTGCGAGGCGCTGCCGGAGACGTTATAGCGCCGCTGCTCACTGTAGCATGACAACACCAGCACCGGCCGCACAAAAAGCGTCTGCCGCTTCCCGCTCTGCCCTGTGTCTAGGAAGTTACTCAATGGTTCTCCCTCATTAGGCGCGCGCTGAGTATGCATTTGCTTTAATTTTTGTCAGTTTGTTAATGTCATATTTCCTCTAATTTTTTCTATGCTTTGCCTCATGAATATTCAGTCACAGAGTTGAGTAATATTGTGCGTCTCTTCAACGAGTGTCTGAGGTGTGGCAATGGTTCACCACGCCTCGCTCCAGTGGCTCATATTTTACCGATTTACACCCCCGTGGAATTTTTAATTAGACGTATGAGTGTGATTTTTACCTTCCTTGACGAAAACTGTAACTGCCTGACTGGTTTTTGAACAAGCGTGCAGCTGCATTCCTCAGCCGACGGGGTACGAGCCCCACCCACCACGCACTCCTCCCTCTCTTCTTCCCTCCGCCTCACCCACACCTCCACCGCCTCACTCTCTTCCTCTTTATCAGCATCTTTCTTCGTCTCTTCCTACTTCTTTCTTCTTAATCTCCCTTTTCCTCCTCCTCCTCCTCCTCCTCCTCCTCCCATTTCTACTAGTACTATTACTGCTAGTACTACTATTACTATTACTACTACTACTTCTACTACTACTACTACTACTACTACTACTACTACTACTACTACTACTAATAATAATAATAATAATAATAATAATAATAATAATAATAATAATAATAATAATAATAATACTTCTATACTACTACTACTACTACTACTACTACTACTACCACTGTCGCTCATGCTACTGGTACTAAGTTCTTTAACTTATAATCTGTCCAGTTCTGCCATCTTCTCCTCCACTCGGATATAATCACCACCGTGAGAGTTACGAGTACGAGTAAATAGACCCTAATTTTGACTTTTTTTTCTTTTCCCTTCTTTTTTACGTATGTAGGAATCCGACCATGAGCAAAAAAAAGAAAAAAAGATCCTACTCAATACGCCGCTGCCAAGAATTAAACTATAGAAGGAGTTTCTAAAAAGTTGACCAATTTACTTCCGGAGCTGTCTCGATACTCGACTTCTTAAAACAGATCATGCAAGCGAGACTATAATCCTGCTCCGCCATCCCCCCTTTCTCTCTCTCTCTCTCTCTCTCTCTCTCTCTCTCTCTCTCTCTCTCTCTCTCTCTCTCTCTCTCTCTCTCTCTCTCTCTCTCTCTCTCTCTCTCTCTCTCTACTTGGGCGATCACTCCTAAAATACTGATCAGAATTCATACTTATCGTGTTCTGGCGATACATTTTAATTATGTAAAAAGAGTGTTATCTTCACCGAACCGTTTTCTAATAATACTCTTGATAGTGTTAAAAAGTAAAATTCGCTTCTATTCAAAACATGATTAATACTGAGAGCGTTTTTGTGAACCTGGATTGTTGTTTTACAGTGCAAGTCTCTCCACGCTTGACTGTTCTTCCTCCAGAGATTGTTTGCTTATTCTCGTGTACCTCATTCTCCTGTTCTCAAAGTCTCTCCTCATCTCTTCGCTCCTGTACCTGCTGCTTTCTCGCTATGCTTATTGTCTCGCCTCTCTTTGGTCCCTGTGTCTCTCTTTGTCCCTTCATTTCCATACACGTCTCTCGCCGACCCTCAGTCACCAGTGGCCGCCCTTCATTCTCACCAATCCGTCTCAGTCTTCCCTTCCCTCCTTCTTATCCATTCATCTGTCCGTCTGCAGCCTTCCGAATCTCTGCTCCTGCCATCGTATCCAAATCGCGAGCCCGTCTCCCACCCATCCCACCCCTTAACACCGGGTAATATATTAGTCGCGTCTGTGCTAATTGACGTAGGTGCACACATACCCACCTGATGGCCACCCCATTTTTGGCTGGGCCGCCAGAAACAACCAGACGCACAAGGGAAAGGAAATGGTGCCGAAAAGTTGACAAGAAATTTATAATATTGATCACAAATTCCTGTTCAGATTCCTCACCATTATGAGTCTCTCTCTCTCTCTCTCTCTCTCTCTCTCTCTCTCTCTCTCTCTCTCTCTCTCTCTCTCTCTCTCTCTCTCTCTCTCTCTCCCTCTCTCTCTCTCTCTCTCTCTCTCTCTCTCTCTCTCTCTCTCTCTCTCTCTCTCTCTCTCTCTCTCTCTCTCTCCCCCCCCTCCTTCCTCGCCGTTAACTGGGAATAGACCTGGGCGCGTGGGACCCAGGCATACATATGAGGTCAAGGCCCGGCCAGGGGAGCGTGGTCGTATATGGAACTACCATGATGGTTGATGTGTGTGTGTGTGTGTGTGTGTGTGTGTGTGTGTGTGTGTGTGTGTGTGTGTGTGTGTGTGTGTGTGTACGCGCGCTCATCCGTGCGTGTACACTGTGCTGCAGAAGAGAAGAGAGGAACTATTCATTTCTTGCGAGGGCGTAGCAATAGTGGTCGTGGTACAGAGACTTGTTGGCCAGACTGGACTGCTACTACATGTAGAAAACGGAGCATCAAGCAGCACTCCACTCGCAGCCCCAGCGTCACTCATTACTCCACCAGGTACTCGCTCCTTCTCATTAACGTTTTCCTCGCTGGTGACCGAGGGTTTCTTTTCCGTCCATACCTGGCATAATCAGTCCAAATATCGGCCTCGCATCAGGTGGAATGTGTTAATTAGCCGAGCGATGCGGTAAGCGTGAGTTTTATGATCTGGAGGCCAAGAGGCAAGGTTCCCGAGGCCTGCCGCGCTGTTCCTCCACTAAGGCCACGGGATACATTAAGGCTGGTGTGCGTGCCCGGGGGAAGGCTCCTTTGTGTGTTTTAATTAATGCCACGGCTGAATAAGGCAGATATTCCTCCTTCGCTTTGTTGGTTCCCTGTCTTTTTTTTTTTTTTGCCTACCGCCATAAAGTAAATGAGTGAGATATGTATATGCGTAGTGCATTATAATGGAAGTCATGAGCCTGGAAGTAATTATAGTAATGGTAATTGTGGTGGTGAAGTTGCAGATGTTAATAACAATAATGATACAGCCAGAACTACAATCACTACTATTATATTATTGCTGCTGCTGCTGCTGCTGCTGCTGCCGCTGCTGCTGCTATAGCTGTTGCTGCTGATGCTGATACTACTGCTTCTGTTGTTGTTGCTTTTACTACTGACTACTACAGTAAAATCCCTCTTATCCGGCATCAACGGGACCACCGACATGCCGGATACTTGAATATTGCCGGATATTTGAATAGAAGTGAAATTATGTCCACAATCACC
>NC_087151.1:6647500-6660000 GCF_035594125.1 Scylla paramamosain | reverse complement strand
ACAAAGAGGTGGCAAGTAGCAGGTGGTTAGTGGACTTTGATTCACTGCTACGTGGGTGATGCGGTGTGGAGGTGCTCGCCCGCGGGGAGGATGGGGGGGGACAATGTGACGCAAACAGTGCAGTTGTACCTTGATGGAAGGACCGCGGTGATGAGGAAAAGAACGACGAGGGAGAGGAGCAAGAGGAGGAAAAGAAAAGGGTAGGAGGAGGAGGAGGAGGGAGGAGGAGGAGGGGGTAGTGGTGGTAGAGAATGAGAAGCAGGACGAAGAGGAGGAGGAAAAAAAGAAAAGGAAGAGGAGGAGGAGGAGATGGTGGTGGTGGTGGTGGTGAGCTGACTTTGAATAATCGCATCATAACGCTGAGGACGAGGAGAATTGACATGCAGAGAGAGAGAGAGAGAGAGAGAGAGAGAGAGAGAGAGAGAGAGAGAGAGAGAGAGAGAGAGAGAGAGAGAGAGAGAAGCATAAAACACATCATATCTTTAACCTTATGAGAGGGAGGAACGGCGAGCATAGCATAACATAGAATAGCATATCAACGCCTTCTTTTCCCACACCATCATGAACACGGAGAACTTACAAAACTCACTCACTTCGCCTACACATCATCCTGGAAATGACCTTGCGTTCAGGGGATAAATCATAACATAATCCACCATTAAGAACAACAAGCCTCAGGTTCTGTCAAGTGCTAAAGAAAACTGGAATCGAACTGGATCTAAAAACATGAATAATCGTTAATTAAAAGTGAGCCACGAGTGTGCAGCGGCCGGCCATTGTGCGGGTGTCCGTCCAGTGTGTCCGAGGCGCTCATTTTGCCACCTGCAGCCCCGAGGGACGCGCAACAACCACAGCTGCTTCGGGTGTATCTGCACGGGACTCATTTTTTTTTCTAAGAATGGACGGGGGCGCGGGGGTGAGGAGGTGAGGAGAGGAGGAAGCACGGGCCTTTGAGTTTTTGTGGGATGTATTGCGTTTTGCTCCTCCATTTGTTAAGTTGTACTCGTAGATAAAGAGGAATGTGTCTTTTTCACTTATTGGGAACAAGACGAGCAACAGCAAACATGAGAAATAAGGAGAGTTTGTCCTAATCTTAGAGAGAGAGAGAGAGAGAGAGAGAGAGAGAGAGAGAGAGAGAGAGAGAGAGAGAGAGAGAGAGAGAGAGAGAGAGGGAGCGCATTACAGATAAAAAAAGACTCTTTGGAAACTAACGGAGCAAGTGACCGAAGGAGAAGCAGGAATTTTCTGGGAAAAATGTACAAACCAATCTTTTTAACTTCTTTCGTACACTCCCCCACCATTGCCTCCCCCCTGTCTCCTGTTTCTTGTTCCTCCCTCTCTCTGCCCCCACCTATCCCCCTTCTTTTTCCCCTCCCCATCCTCCCTCCCTCTTCCCCAACCCTTCTCTGGTCCTGTTTGCTTCAGAGAAAACGTCACAGTCAGTGGATTCTAAAAGGGGTAGGACAGGCAGTCTTTCTACCCTGCAAATAGTTAATCTGCATGCAAATTTTCTTAAGGAAGGACATGGACGCAGCACGTATACATAAATGAAGTTATAAGCCCAGCAGAATTATTGCACGTGGTAGTTCCTGTATAAGACATATCCACGTAATTTTATTCGTCCTTTTTTTTTTTTTTTTTTTAATCAAGTAAACATAAGTACATAGTTATTAAGAGAAAGTGAAAGACTTACAGGACCTACACGTAGCAGTCCCTGAGTAATGCAATACCTACCTATCACTCTTGTCCATTTGTCTAATCATCCTTTAAAAGCACCAGTTGCAGAGCGATCGTCTCCTCTCATACTTAAGCCGTCCAGTGACCCGCGTCTCCCCGCACCCAGCAAAGCCAAGAGAGTCCGAAGAGGTGGTGCAGGCTTCCCGCCACCACATCTCCAAAAAAACATGAGAAAACTTTCCCCTGCCGCGCCAGAATGCGATTGAGTTCACCATTAACCTGTCCATTAGTACACGTCACCCATAGTCGCCGCCAGTTATCTTCTTTAGGAGCCTTTAATTAATGAGTTTTGAATGCTAAGCGACAAAAAGATGGCAGAAGGCGGGATGGGGGTGGGGAGCAAGCCAGGTGGAGGGTGCCGCGGGGGACGGGAAGCGCGATGTGGGAGTCCTGTAATGAAGGTGGAGGACATTCATAATTTCACCTGTCCTGTCACGCCCTCTTTGTACGTTCATCAATTTTTTTTTCTTTTTTTTTATGGTTACGGTAAATAATAAGTGATTTAAATTTAATGAGGAGTGAATAATGTTATGTTTACTTGGGTGTTTTTTCGTCCCGTTGATTGATGTTCACATAGAGAAGTGATGAAGGGACCGATCAGTGGGAAAGATGGAAGGGAGGGAGGGAGGTCTGAAACGGACCCACTGACGGGCTGATGGGAGGTCAAGGGGAGGTGAGGTAGGAAGTGGAGGTAGCCAAAGTTTTTTTTCTATCGCCACCGAGTTCACCCGAAACTTCCAGTAATTGATGGTTCGATTGATTTATTAATTGCGATTCTCCATTTTCGGTGTAAGATCATGATTCAAAGTGATTAAGTCTTTTTTGCTGGTCATTAAAAACGTGTGTGTGTGTGTGTGTGTGTGTGTGTGTGTGTGTGTGTGTGCATGCTCGTGGGTTACGTACGTACGTGTCTGTATACTGATTTCAGATTGAGTTTATTGAGACGCAAGAAGGAGATCATAAGTCGCTGGCTATGGCTGCGAGAGAACTTACTTATCTTTTTTACTGCGATTCATGGGAGGGAAGTATGTGGTGATATGTGTGATGAGTGCCGGAAGATTGGTGGTCCCCTTCCCTGCTGCCATCCACCCAGCAGCAGCAGCAGTAGCAACAACAGCAGCAGTGTCCCATTTGGCGGATAAAGGAAGTCCTCCCCGACACGTTAAGAATCTTGGCATCATCAGTACCAGTCTCGCACGAAGGGGAAGATTCGTTTCTCTCTTCTATCTGAGTCCTTATCTGTGTCGGGCTTCTTAGTTCACGGCAAGTTAGGGCTTCCAATGCAGGAGCCGCTAGACAATGGCCCTGATATCTGGTCGGTAGCCTTCCTCATCAGTGATTAGACTCGCTCGCTATCAGTCCGACATCCGCCGTAACTCACTGGCGTTCCACACCTCGCGGCAGGAGCAAGACAGATACACCCGAGCGGCCGCCAGTCCATTTAGTTTAATTATTTGTCTGTGTTCTCAGGTTCTCTTGCCGGGCGATCATCACGACGAGCATTTAAACACCTGGCTAAAGGATTAGTCGTGATAAACGTCCCTTAATAACCACGTAGTGACTGTACCAGGATATTAATTACACGATAATCCTTTTGTAATCAACCATATTTCAAACAGTGCGTCGCGTACTGCTCTATCAAGATGTGGGAGGGAGCGGCCAGAAGGGAGGAGGAAGTATTAGCACAGGGGGAAGGCCGGGAGGGGGAGGAGAGGCCTGAGCCACCCCGCCTCTCCTCGTTATAATGGAGGCTGATGAGTTGATGGTGGTCAGATAGAGGAGTTGATCACACCTCACACGTCATCGCCGCCACGAACCTGCCAATTGCATCGTCCACACCCCGACTGTGTCACTACAATTAGCGGAAGGGACTCGTTGGTAATGGCCCTCAAATAACCTACTTTGTATGTTAATGACTTAGTGTAGATATGTGTGTGTGTGTGTGTGTGTGTGTGTGTGTGTGTGTGTGTGTGTGTCCCTCCAGCCCACATAGCAAGGCCACATTGACCTCCCTCATCTGATTTCGGCCGCCCAGAATTATAGGCGTGCCTGGAGGATCGGTCAGAGATGTGGCAGACAAGAGGACGGGCAAATAGCAGGCGAGGCGATGAAGCACCGCCACCTCCCATTCCGCATGCACCACCTCCCATCCAACCATCATCCTCCGCCCTTCTGCCGCGTTTATTGGCGCTAATAGTGAACAGCAAGACGCTACCGATCAGCCTTCAGAAGAGTGCGAGTATATACTGTATAGTCCTCCCCACCCACCTCGCTCCCCGCCTTGCCTTCCTTCCCTCTTCCCGCTTCTCTCTCACGTGCACAGAGGCCAGTGATGTGCGGATAGCGCCAATTAACACCTCGCCCCGCTGCTTGGGTTGTATGTTACTCCGCCACTTCCTATCTTCTGTCATCTGTTCCTACCTGATGCCTCTCTCCCGACGCCTTCCCCCTTCATCCTGTCCCTTCACTTTAGTTTCCTGCAGCTTTCACTGTCTTGTTTTTCATTCCTTTCCCCACGTCACTTGCATTACTTGTCATCTGTGGTACCTTTCATTCTCACTGCACGTCATCGTAAATTCCTCCGTTATCAGTTCGCCGTTTCCAAATTGTACAGTGTTGCATGCTACTGTAGAGTTTCTATTCATAACTCAGCTGCCCATACACTAGAATCCCGCCCTTTTGCAGGTGAGTTTTCCATGATTTATACCAGGCCACCAGGGCATCATAGTTCTTTGCCAAGGTGTTGTATCGAGGTGGGTTAGGGTAAGTTAGGTTAGGTTAGGTTACCTGAATGCTTTGCTCGGTACCACTCAAGTAATCTTCATAATTTAGATACCTTTTATTTATGGTCTCCCTGAGGTCTACCGGCGTGTGCACCTGAAAGCGCTTCTCACCTGCATCCCCCACCTTGCTTAATGATGCAGCGGAGCACCTATACCCCGTTCCTCTCTCCCTCTCTCTCTTCCTCCCTCCCTCCCTCCCTCCCTCCCTCCCTCCTCGTCGCCTCGTCGTCGCTCCATCTCCAGCACGTCGTTTTCTAACACTTAGCCTAATTCATCTTGAAGGTATTCCATGGTCATTATACTTTTAAAACACCTGAATACTAGAGCTTTATTAATTATCCCACTCTATCAACGACACATCAGCCTTTTTTTTTCTTTTCATTAGCTTTTTGTGCAAGGCCTTCACCGCCACACACACACACACACACACACACACACACACACACACACACACACACACACACACACAGGTAAAAGGTACGCAAGGGAGAACATTCCTCAACCTGGCTAGTTAAGCATGAGGTTTAATCCATCTTGTCGACGAATTACTACTCACACCAGGTATCACTCCTCTACTGCCTCCCTCCTCTCTTCTTCCATCTCTCGCCCTCCTTAACTCGTCTCTCTCATATCCCGCCTCACTCCTTCGCTCTTTCTCCTAACTCCATTGCCTCTTATCAGGGGGTCCACTTCTCTCCGTCAGCATCCATTCTTCAGGGCCAGCCTCCTCTTATTCTCTACGCACTCCACCCTTGCCAGAGGAAGTCACTCCCATTCATTTCTGCCTCGTCGGTTTAGGCTGAGCGCGTGGGATCTACACCTGCCTTTTTTTTTTTTTTTTTTTTTAGTGGGTGGGTTTGGGTGGTGGTACTTATGCTGGCGGTGATCGTGAGGACTGTTGTAAGTTATAGGAATGAGAAGGTATGAATTGTTATTAGATTTATTAGGGTTTGGCAATGTTTTCTATTTTTTTTTTTTCCTGTGCATATATTCAAGCATTTTTGATGATCAGTTTGCATTCTCTCTCTCTCTCTCTCTCTCTCTCTCTCTCTCTCTCTCTCTCTCTCTCTCTCTCTCTCTCTCTCTCTCTCTCTCTCTCTCTCTCTCTCTCTCTCTCTCTCTCTCTCTCTCATCACTTTCCCTGCTGTCATAAGCCTTCGCACCTCGGCAAATCATCGGGTGGCAGCGTGGGAGGGAGTCGGGTGTGGGGGGTGACTGGAAGCACACGGCTGTCCTCCTCGCTTGGGTTATCACCGTGACGACCTTGAAAGGAGCGCCGGCCCGGTATCATTCGCTAGCCTCACGCCGCTCTTCCCGACACTGACTTATCTATGCAGGCTGGCGTCCACTAACTAAGCAGTCTCCAAAACAACTGGCAGGGTGTTGTCTCGCCGCCATTCTTGTCCCCTAGTGTTTCTATCATCAGAACTTTACCGTTATGGTAGGCCAGTGGTGATATAAAGGTATAAAGGTCAGACCAATTGTCGTCTGTGTACGCCTGGGTGAAGAGAACATGAATCAAGCTTTCTGTCAGCCGCTCTCGAAGCAGCAGTCAGGATGTGTGTGGCCCTCAGCCCTGTACGTGTGAAGATGAATGTGACTCTTATCATATATGTTGCGGTTTTTAATGCATCACTTGTGTCTTGTTGTTAACCTGTGATGTGCAAAACATGCCTTGAGTAACATGATTTTCCCGGAACATAAACAAGAGAATTCAGGTGTAATAAATGTCGCCGTCGGGATCTACGCCTGCTTTTATAATGTAAAGTTAAGAAATCTGTCTAGATTGACGCACGCTGGCAGCACCGACGGTACTGGCCAGGGAGGTAAGTGCAGGCTTAGTGAATCAGGGCGACAGGGCGTATCAGGCTTATTAGTCCCAGACACAGGTTGTGGCAAACACCCACCACACAGGCTCCTACGAGGAATGTCTGCCTTCACGCCTCGTGGTGAAGAATTCCGTTGAGTTATTAGTAGTCTTCAGAGTACTACGTGAGCATAAGGATTGTCTACTGCCGCTCTCCTGTAGCAGTCGAATCAGCGAAACATGCTTTTTTTTATGGCAGTTATACTACTACGACAGATACTATCGTGGAAGGAAGGAATTGGGAGGAAAAAACAAGTGTCGGAGGAAGGTGTGTATACGACCAGACCTGGTGGTGAAGAGTTGTCGAAAACATCAGTCTCTTATAGACTTGGGAAAACGGGATTTAGAGGAAGGAGGTCGTGAAGGTAGAAGATCTAAGGGGGAATAGAATAACGGAAAGAAGTTCGCAAAAATGATATTGTAATTTGCAGTATAACAAGGAGACCGCTGCATTTGTCATTTCTTCCACAATTTACAGCTTACCCCTCGCCTCCTGGCCTCGCCTCTCCCTTTCGAGCATCCTCAGTGCGGCCGCCCAGCACCCGGTCATCCATCTTGCCCTGGCCGCTCCTTCCCTCTGACCATCCCGCGTATGCAAAAGCTCTGGACCGGATTATTCTTTCCCGGCGAGTAATTATAATAATCAATATGACATTAAAAGATCCCCGGCTAGTGTTATGCCTTCCACCTCGTCCTCCACCTGTGTAATCTCGCGTTCCCGACATCTGTTGTTATCCATCATGGTTAATTAAGTAATATCAGGGTGGTTAATTAAGATACATACACAGAAATTACTGGACGCCTACAAAGAGAGTAATCGTAGCTGTTGGCTGCTGTCACCCTCCGCCCAGCCGGGGATTATGATGTTGAGTCTAATAACACGGTGCACACCGCCGCTGGCTGCCTGCTAGGGGCCCCACGTCTCGCGGCGGGGCGCCTCCACACTCTGCCTGCTGCCCGGCACCCTTCTCTAACACCCTGGCATGCACACCCCATCACCGCTCCACCACTCCGCAACTCCGCTGCAGGCGTCATCTCACCTATGATGCTACACACACACACACACACACACACACACACACACACACACACACACACACACACACACACACACACACACACACACACCAGGCTCTCTCCCGGTCACTGTGATAACCCCAGACCGCAAGCACCCCATCAAGGCTCCTCCTGACACACCGCTACACTCTGATCTGAATAACTCCTCAGTAATCAAGCACGGCCGCTTCATAAATATTTGCATCAAGCCACATCTTAGTCCCTTTACTATATTTCACTCCTGATTTTTATCCTGTGAGGGTGCCGGTGGTAGTAATGGTATTATTAGCGCACTTGACTCACATCTCTAAGATCCTAGGTTCCATCCTCAGTTTGGGTGAAGGCCAATTAGGCTTTTTCTCCCTTCGCTGTGTAGTCCCTGCTCATTTCAGAAATAGGTACTTGTGAGTAGTGACCTTGCAACCCGGCAGGAGAGGAAGGCTAGCAATCCTACCCTCCTGTGTGTGTGTGTGTGTGTGTTACAATCCATGGGTTGGACGGGAACACACAGCCTCGCCCCAACCCAAGACTGACACATATGACAGGTGGGCATGGCAGGCAGACATCGAGCAGTGGTCATGAAAACACAACCTTCATTGCATCCTGTCCTACTCGTTTTTTTTTTTTTTTTATGCTTCTAATACACGCACATATTAGAGGGATAATTAGAGTAACAGAATGACAGGTTAAGGTTGGCAGATGAAGGCAAGGCTGACAGAAAACTGGATGTGGAGAGACGAGGTAAGAAGTTTTCCAGTGGTGGCCTGTGATGCGCAGACGGACAGTTGTTAAGAATGTCAGAAGAAGGCTGAAGGAAGTTTTTATCATAGAGGCTGTTGTTGCTGCTGCTGATGGTAGTAATTAATGATCATTGTGTACTCCTTACGTGTTATTTACAGTTATCATTGTATTTTTAATCTGTTTGATAAGAATAGAAAATATAATTTTTAGTCTGTTTGATTATATTTTTTATTCTTATCTATCTTTATCTTTTCTTGTGTGTGTGTGTGTGTGTGTGTGTGTGTGTGTGTGTGTGTGTGTGTGTGTGTGTGTGTGTGTGTGTGTAGCTATGAATGCCTTATCTCGGATACTGATATATGGTGGAACATCAATCTTAAATACGTATAGATCAAGTATGATAATAAGTTTTTGATCGACGTCACCAGCGAGGTGATGCTGGAATACGTCAACACTCGTCATTTGTATCATTATAGTGTAATGTCTCGTATTATGATAAGAATATATATTATAGAATAGAAATATAATACGTCATAATCTGACACGGCATAATGAATATATGTTTGGCAACCGCCTGCCATCTGATATGTCTTTTATTTTGTTCTTGTTTTATAGTCTCACTTTGATTCCCTTTTTCCTGAAAAGCTTTTGCTTTTTATAAAGGCTAGCCAGGTCTCTTTTTTGTAATTGTGTTTTTTTTCTGTCAAAGTGGCTATAAGCTTCAAGGGAAAACGTCTCGTACTCCCCTTGACATTATGAAACAAATTACGTCATAATTGTATCATCCAGCTCGTTGTTTCTGTTGTCCTCTCCGATTTTGACAATATGCTACGATGATATAAATGCAGTACCACAGAGACAAATAAATCGCGCAGGCACATCAGTAGATGAAAAGCGAACATGGTGCGCATTGGTGATCTTCTTTGTTTTATGTCTTCCTGTTCTGGTGATGACGGCGGGAAGCAACAACACTCCATATGTATGTGTTTACTGGTGACCCGTGTGTTGCATACTACTGTGCCTTTATTTCCACGTGTAGACGAGGACTAAGGGCGTGAAGTTCTAATGAGAATCAGTGAACAGTGCGCTAAAAAGGGATAATTGTGAAGTTAAGGCTGGACTGGAAGAGACAAGAGTAGGCTGACGTGACTTCCGCCTGCTTCATCAAGGCTACCTCCTCGCCCCTCACCACCTTACCGCATGACTGATGGCTGACTCATTACTTAAATACGCTGGTAAAAGGTAATTTCAGCTGATACTAAATGGCGGGTTTGCGGGAATCTCTCTCCTCTCCTCTCTCTCTCTCTTCTCTCTCTCTCTCTCCTCTCTCTCTCTCTCTCTCTCTCTCTCTCTCTCTCTCTCTCTCTCTCTCTCTCTCTCTCTCTCTCTCTCTCTCTCTCTCTCTCTCTCTCTCTCTCTCTCTCTCTCTCTCTCTCTCTCTCTCTCTCTCTCTCTCTCTCTCTCTACTAAAAGTGACCATTTGTGTGTGTGTGTGTGTGTGTGTGTGTGTGTGTGTGTGTGTGTGTGTGTGTGTGTGTGTGTGTGTGTGTGTGTGTGTGTGTGTGTGTCTGTTATTATTTGTATTTTGTCAATTTTGAAAATTTTGTTATTTTCCATTGATCATTCCCGGTCATTTCGCGTTGAATGGCGTTAATTTGATTCCAAAATTCGGTCTTACTGATGTAAAAACGTGATCCAGACAGACAAACCTACCAAACTCTTTCGCGTTCACCAAACACTACACTTGTTTGTGTGATTAATGTGCCCAGCCTCCGCGCCAGCGTGGGTTCCATTTCAGCGGGATAATTCTTACCAGTGAGAGCTCCAAGTCAGTATCTGTTTATTCATTCCTTAGTAATGAAAAATATTGTAGTTATTTTAATTATTGTATAGTTATTAGTTTAGTTATGCAGTGCTAGAACTATAAATTTGCAGCTTAGAGTGAAATTGTTTGAGTAAGTTTTCCTCTTAAAACATTCGCCTCGCTTCGTAACATTATACATCTTTCTTAACTCCCCCACTCTGTTGCTTTATCTTAAACTCAACTGATATCTCAAGTGACACCAACCTCAGCACAAATATTTATTCCCTCTCCCTTCCACCTCAGGCGAGTCATTTTCCTTTAAAGGAAGTGCCGAGATGTAGCGGGAGTCTTGATGAGGTCATGTTTGTTGTGATAAAGCGATGGTCAGAAAAACAGGCACCACGCTCACCTAGGCGTCGCGCTGCCTTGTTGTGGCTTAGTCCACCTTGTAAACACGTCACTGACTAGTGTGCAGCCACGTTACTCACATGTGGGAGCAGTGCCTTTGTATTATCTCCGCTGCCACTTATCCCCATGATGAGTTACTGACCGGCAAAGGGATGGATAAGCAGCTGTTTGTCAAATGTTACCTGCCCCACTCGTCTTTACTTAATGTTAGGAGGAACTCAGCCAGTGATGGACAGGCAGTAACTCGTAAATAACTTCTTGCCTGCCCACCCACCGCCGTCACGCACACACACACTCAGATCTATAACTAACTGTATATTGAAAGAAAAACAACTCGATGCAGAGATATAGATAGAAATAGATAACAGATAGAGATATCTTTTCAGTTCACTACCATTCCTAATACTTCAACCATCTTCATTTCCTTCACCATTTCTTCTGCACCACCACCACCACTCTCACCAGCCCACTAATCATCCCTTTCCTCACCACCACCAGCAGTACATTTACGACGGAAAAATCGCAGCAAATACCAGGTATTGTGAGAGATGTGTATGGCGAGAGGGGCTGAGAGATGTAGGGAGAGAGAGATGAGGAGGAGGAGTAGGAGCAGCAGCAGCACAAATAGTAGTAGTAGTAGTACTAGTAAGAAAAGGAGGAGGAGGAGGAGGAGAGATGGGGTATAAGTAAGCGGGCAGAATGGGACGGGGGAGGAGAATAAAGAGGGACGAGATTTGAAACGACGGCAGATTGTTACATCAGGAAGCTGCCTTCCATACTTAAATCCCAGCGAGGCGGGAGGGAAGGGAGAAAGCCGGGAGTAAAAAAAAAAAGGGAGGAGAGAAGTGTTAGAGAAAAGAAGGTTCAGAGTGTACCTGGGGTCACACCGCTGCCTCGGTATGGTGTAGGAAAGACGTGCAGTGTATGGTTTACAATAAGGCACCTGCAGCCCCGCCAGCAGCAGCATCACAGTAATCACTGACCAAAAAATGTTAAAGCGTAAAGAACCAGAACCAGAAAAACAAGGATAAAGGCAAAACCGGCAATGGTCTCTCCCTCGCGGCGTTCCTCCCTCCTTCCCTCCCTCCCTCTCTCTCTCTCCCTTCCTACACTCTCGCCTGACCCGCGAACAGCCGCGCCACGCCCCGCCTAAACACACGGCGCGGCGTAACGACCACCAGCGATAACACACATCCACGGCCCATCCCGGCCTCACTGTCAAGCAGACGCCGAGTGCACACCTGTAATAAATCTCCCTGGAGGTGATAATTAAAATAGTTTACAAGGCAGGCCGAGTTCACTGCATCAATTAGCTTGGCACAAACCCCTGTTTTTACTAACTGCCTGCTCAAGCGCTTGGCAATTTTCGCATGAAAACGGGGCGTTATTATTTTCCTACAAGTAGCATCCTAGACACGCCATTTCAGTCAGCCACAGTGTTTGTCCTTGATGGTGATGTCGGGCCATCGTGTATACTGCCATCACAGAGACAACAGCCACGTTAATCTCAGAACATTAAGTGAATTTCAGCCTGGTATCCGTTTCATGTGGAAGACTGGTACTTGAAGGAGAGGCAGCCATTTCAAGTGGTCAGTAATTACCTGGCGGACGTCTGTAATGGTCACTGGCGATGATGGACGTGGCTCAGGTGGTGATACGGGATGCACTGTGTGTGTGTGTGTGTGTGTGTGTGTGTGTGTGTGTGCACGAGCTAACTGATGAGATTGCGGGGAATCAACAGGATTGGGCCGGAATAATTCACAGTGATGCGGGAACAGGTATAATGGCTTTAGAGGCACTGCAGTTGTAATGAATGGACGGCTGGCAGCGCTGCGGACTGTGCGCCGTGATTTGCGATGGAGTGGTGGACGTAAAGCGGTCTGGAGAGCTCTCGGGTGGTCTGCAGTGTTACGAGGTCATATTAAGAAAAGAATAAACCTGTTTTTATCTCGGTATTAAAGTTTTCTGGACCCAGCAGCTTCACCTCTCAACTCCTCCCCCCTCGGGTCTTTATCATTCCGTGTTCTTCATTCTCTCTCTCTCTCTCTCTCTCTCTCTCTCTCTCTCTCTCTCTCTCTCTCTCTCTCTCTCTCTCTCTCTCTCTCTC
>NC_087151.1:6635000-6642500 GCF_035594125.1 Scylla paramamosain | reverse complement strand
TGACGGCTTGTTAAGGAGAGAGTGTTCCATTGTCAATTTTTTTTCCTATTCCTTAATAGTTTCAAGAGTGGGTTATCATAGCGGTTAAACTTTATACTTTGTTGTGCTACATTTTTCTTTAGATAGCTGCTGAAAAAAAAAAAGAATCATGCGTCCGGTTTTCTGTCTGGGTGCGTATACAGAAGTACCTTGTAGGTAACACACGTACACACACACACACACACTCACACACAGTAACCAGCTTCCTCAAATATGTATTTAGGTATTTACTCAGTACTCGTAAACTTGATCAAATATGGTGTGATTTGCTACGGACTTGGGATTAAGACCCAGTAGTAGCGGAGAAATGAAGAAAATAATGAAGTTTTTTTTTTCTCTCTCTCTTGCAGGTGGGTGTCAATTAAGAGCAGAGGAGGTAAAACTAATTGTACCGCCCGATCATTTTCTCCAGGTCTGTGAGTGAAGTTTTAATTTAATTTAGTACCCCCTAATGTTCCCTTTTGTTGTGTTAAAACTGCCTCTTTGACATGGACCTATTTTGTCTGTCTGTATTGTAATTCTTGTTGGGATTCGTTCATGCTGTCTTGTAGTTATTCAAGGAGGCATTTCTTGTTGCTGGTGTTGGTGCTGCTGTTTCTGTGGCGTTATTGTCTATTGTTCTTTTGTTTTCATTTTTATTTTTTTTTGTGCCTGCAGCATCCAGTACTACTACTTAGTAGTTCTACTACTGCTACTACTACTACTACTACTACTACTACTACTACTACTACTACTACTACTACTACTACTACTACTACTACAGCAACAACAGCAACAATAACAACAACAACAACAATACTACTACTACTACTACTACTACTACTACTACTACTACAGCAGCAACAACAACAATACTACTACTACTACTACTACTGCTACTACTACTACTACTACTGCTACTACTACTACTACTACTACTACTACTACTACTACTACTACTGCTGCTGCTGCTACTGTTGCTGCTGCTGCTGCTACTGCTGCTGCTGCTGCTGTTGCTGCTGCTGCTGCTGCTGCTGCTGCTGCTGCTGCTGCTACTACTACTACTACTACTACTACTACTGCTACTACTACTACTACTACTACTACTACTACTACTTGTAGTGTTTTTTGTCGATGTTATTGTTCTTGATTATGATGATTATGTAGCAGCAGCTGCAGCAGCAGCACTAGTAGTAGTGGTAGTAGTAGTAGTAGCAGTAGTAGTAGTAGCAGTAGTAGTAGTAGCAGTAGTAGAATGGTATGTAGCTATTTTTGTTATGTACTAGTTATTGATGCTGCTGTTACCGATACTTCTATTAATCTTGATAGTGGCAGCAACTAATATTACATATCTATATTTTCTTTAGGATCGCTCAGATCACTGCCCCTCGTCCTTTCTCAGTGCGTGAATGTAAAAAGTGGACAAAGGGCGCTGCATCAAAATCCTGCGTCAAGCACCACTGGCGGAGCGCAGCCTCCGTCCAGGCGCCTCATTTACAAACAGCTGTCATTCTTAGTTAAAGTTGAGTGAGGAAAAAAAACTATCCTATCACTTCGATCTTGTTATCTGATTTACACTTAATTACTTGGATAAAATCAAACTTAACTTTAATATATTATAAACAAACAACAGTCTGCTTCAATTTTTTTTTTTTTTTATCTCCAAGGCAAGGAACTAAAGATTATAATGAATCCTTATTAGAGATTAATTTATTTTAAAGTTTTCCATCTGTTCGGTGCTGGCAAGCGTTCCTCCGCCCCCCGTGTGGCGGCGGACAGGCTGCGGCGGCGCGGGTCATGACTTGAGCTTATTAAGGAAAAGTACAAATAACATATTTGACAGGATGCTGACAACCTTGCACTTCATGAACTGAGTCGATTGCTGCTGATCAAAGAATCATAGATAATGCAACCAACAGTGAGAGTCTTGAGTGAATGTGCCTCCACCGCACCACTGCCAGCATCACCTGCTCTTCCTCTTCTTTCTCCTTTTCCTTTTGTCCCACCTTTTTCTTCTCTTTCTTTTTCTTCTCTTTCTTTTCCTCCTCCTCCTCCTCCTCCTCCTCCTCCTCCTCCTCCTCCTCCTCCTCCTCCTCCTCCTCCTCCTCCTCCTCCTCCTCCTCCTCCTCCTCCTCCAGATGTTCAGGGGAGCCTGCCAACTCCAGCGCCTCAGACAAATGTCACCACGCTGTTTAAATTCATCATCACAAAAGATTAAATCCTCTCAATCACGAAGACCATGAACGTCGACAAAACCCGTGTCAGACAAAATATCACCTAGGCTTCTTATAGAACCAAAAACGGAGCTGGTGAAACCTCTTACGATTCTATTCGATAAAACATTGCTAGCTGGTAAAGTCCCTCTTGAGTGGATGTTAGCAAATGTCACGCTAATCTTTTAAAAAAGTAATAAATCATTCTCAGCCAATTACAGGTCGATTAGTCTAACTTCAGTAGTGTGTAAGCTGATGGAAACAATAATAAGGAATAAAATCATAGAGTTCTTTTATGAAGTATGTAACTTGTATGGCGAAACAAAAGCAGTTGACATTATTTACCAAGACTTTCAGAAAGCCTTCTACAATGTTTCCCATAAGAGACTTATTAGTAAAGTAAAAGTTAAGGCATAGCCGGAAATACCCTAAAATGACTGAGAGACTGGCTCTCAGACAGAAAACAATGTGTTGTAATAAACGGAAAAGAGTCAGATTGGCATAATGTAAATAGCGGCGTTCCTCAAGACTCTGTATTAGTGCCAGTACTTTTATAACATACATTAATGATATTGATGAACGAATCTATTTTAAAATAAGTAAATTCGGAGACAACACCAAAACAACAAGTAAAGTAACATCAACGTCACAATGGCAGGAACTACAGTGTGATCACAGTTAACTAGCAAGCTGGACAGGAAAATGGCAGATGCGATTGAATATAGAAGAGTGTACGGTCCTCCATATTGGAAGCAATAACATTCACAGGAGATATGCAATAAATAATATGCCACTGTCAAGCGCTGAAAAAAAAAAAAAAAAATGATCTTGGTGTTGTAGCGTCGAAAGATCTTTAACTGAGTCAGCACTGGACAGAAACGCTAAAAACTACAAATATTTTAGTAGGGTTCACTGAAAGAACTTCTGAATTTAAATCAGAAAAATAACCTTATACTTGCCTTATATAACACTCGTGCCTCCTCATCTAGAATACTGTGTGCAGTTCTAGTCACCATATTACAAAAAAGACTTTGACAAACTAGTAAAGATACATCGCAGAATTACTAAAATTATTCCAAGATTGCGTAATAAACCGTATGAAGAAAGACTGGAAGAATTAAACATACTTAGCCTAACGAAACGCAGGGTAGGAGGAGGCTTAATTGAAGTGTTCGAAATTTTTAAAGGATATAGCAACTTTGATGCTATTATTTTATCAGTGATCATTCTAACCCGACAAGAAATATTTAATCGTTGCAAGATTATACCCAAACGTTTTAAACCCATCGAGATTTAAAACCACCACCACCACCAGTGTCCATGTTACAACTCATTATCTCGACACTGAAGCATATTTTACCATATTTTACCAACTCCAGTATTTCCACTGCTTATCCTTCCTCACAGGCACTGCATACGGGGTTTTGTAATCTGCGATTAAATTTAATGGTAACCTCCGCTGCTTCCCACTGAGTCAGCGGGGAATTAGTGAGTAGGTCCAAGCCGATATCCTTGCCATTTGCTCATAGTTCTGCTTGTTCGCTGAGGTGTCCTGAGGTTGAGGGAAAGACCGTACTTAACCGCAGCCTGTGTTCACCTCATGACTAGGCGTTTGTCTTTATCCACCTAACCACTGTACTTAGTGGGAAGGAAGCCCGGGGTGCCTGCGGTGACGCGGCGCCTTGCCAAGACCTCTATAACGAAACATGAGCACATTGAATCTTTTGTGTATGAACTCCGCGGAGAGTGTTGTCTTCACTACAGCGTCTGACAGCAGTTCATTTTAACCAAGACCTTGAGAATCATCCTAGTATAAACTCACTGCACGTGTATTTTTTCTTCTAATGTTCTCGTAACTTTTTTTTCGGGCATATTTACTCTTTCTTACATTAACATTTGGAGAAAATTATATTTTTACTGATAATATCATTACATATTTTGTGTATGATAAATTTGTTTGCGATTTATTGCGAGTCGAGAGTCGGTTATAGCACATCCCTTGTATCTGTCACTGGGAATCATTCTCAAAATACCTTGATGACATCACGGTTATACTCGACTAGGGAGTGGCCTACCTGAGTAGAACTTATTTTTTGAGATCTTGCTATAAAGATAACGAGGTATGACTAAGCCTTGAGAATATAGTAATATTGCTGGGTGAGGAATATTAATATGTGCAACCTTAGGGGACATTTCGTGGACAGGGGCAGCTGGAGGAAAAACAACCACCAGGAAATACTAGTAAGGGTGAAGGGGAGACGGCACCTTGGAGTGTCAGAATGCATGTCTGGACGCGTCTCATGCCTCAACCTTTTCCAGCCTGAACTTTTCGTTCGGCTTAGGCTTCTCCAGTGTTGTCTACCGTTTTTCCTCTTTTTCTTCTTTTGCTTCCTTTCTCGCCCTCGTTGTCGCTACTGTTGCTGTAGATTACTTGCAGAGCTCCCTTTTGGCGCCTTCTATTCCTCCACCTGTTTTTGGTGTTTGTCGGCACGTTTTATTTCCTGTGCTGGCGTCAGTCGCAAGGCGTTTTCTGCGTCCCATTCTCGCCTGCTTTTTTTTTTCTTTCTTACTCTTCCTGCTGGCGTCGTAAGTAACCAAGCCTCTCCACCATCCTGCTGCTGCTTCCACGCTCTCTTCTCCTCTGTTTTCTTCTCCTCCGTACTTATGCACAGCTTTGATATTCTTTTAAGAGAAGGAAAACTTAAGATAATTAGTACGTTAGCTAGCAGGATGCATGTCAGTTTAATGGGAGATAGTCTCGGAAAGAGGTCATTATACAGTAGGAGAGGAATGAGAGTGAGAAAGAAGAGAAGGAAGAAGGGATGAAAGATCGTTGTAATGTTGGAGCTTATACTAATGGCTATGTTCACTTCATCTTTTTTTTTTTTTTCTTTATACAAGTCAGTATTAAGTTTCGCCCATAAATCTGAATTTCAAGGTTCCCTGCACGCCGTTACGATCTATGCTCAGTTGTGCGTCTTATGTTTAATTCCCAGGATGCAGCGGGTCTGGGAGGGAGGTGTGAGCGGCGGCGGGGTGACTGTCTGACTTGAGTGGAGGAGCACTGGTTATGTTAATGAGCCTCCCGACCTGACTGTGACACTGAGAAGACTTGATGTCCTTATTCCTGGAGAGAGAGAGAGAGAGAGAGAGAGAGAGAGAGAGAGAGAGAGAGAGTTTGTATGTGTGTGTAAGTGTGTGTGGGTGTGTGTCTCTGTGCGTTTGTGTTTGCGTAAGTGCGTATGTATCTTTATGTTTGCGTAAGTGTGTGTGCGTGTCAAATATGCGGGCATACGAATACATACTTGATATCAGAAAAGCTCGCGTCTCCCACATGGAACACTTCGTTGGGTGAGCAGTCTGGCAGCAACCCGTCACGATGTACTGTGGCGCCGTGGTCTCCCGCGCCGCACTGCCTGCCCGCCTGGCGCCCATGAAGAAAGGCGTCCAGCGTGGTTATTAAGCTGTGCCCGATAAGGAGAGCGAAAATTATTTGCGCCCGTAGGGAGAGTCGTTCGGAGAATAAAAAAAAAAAAATCTAAATTATCTACTACGTCCACTCTTAGAAGGCATAAGGTAGTAAGATGCCTTCTAAGTTAACTTTTTTTTTTTTTTTGCGCAGTCTTATCAAAAGCGAAGTCTCTTTTTTTTGTGAATCAACCGTAAATGAACGCGGGAGCCCGGCGTCATCCTCACCAGTAACTGGTCCACTTCTGACTGCCTGATTTTCACCAAATTTTAAAGATTACCCTCCCTCCCTTCCTCCCTCTTTCCGTCTTAACCGGCACTCGCCCTTCCACTTTTACCATTCTCTTATCCGGCCTCCGTGTCGGCTTCATTTGGGATCGACAAGATGATAAAGAGAACAGGGAGACGAGATCAAACTGATAAAACAAAACAAACTTGCCAAAGCGTATCTGCATAGTATCACATTCTGTGCCAGCATCAGGCTTAGGCTCTCCGCCGCGCCTTCCACAACGGGACATTAGTCAAGGGAGGCCAGGAGGTAGCTTGGCGGGGGCACACGACCAATTACTCTCGATCTTACCCGGTATTCGGCGCAGCCTCGCACGACCGGCCTCCTCGGCGGCTTGAACCAGAGTAATCATCCTCTCGACATTTATACACCTGCTCCTCACTTGCTGATTACAGATGGATTAGGGATGGAAGAAAAATATATCGAAATTCTTATCCCACTCTCTAACCTTTTGTAGATGATGAAGTGACTCCTAACCTGCTGCCGCGGCTCTCATGCGTGCCGGCTGAAGCGGAGTAATTACAGTAATAATACATCTAATCACCCGGGAACCGGTAAGTCACGCTAATACCACTGATCGTAAACTTCGCTAAATTGCAGTAGCAGCACAGTCTCAAAAATCGGTATAGCGCAGTTAAAAGTATATGATATAAAATCGGTAAATCTCGCCGGTGGAAGGATAAAAACCCGTCTAATCGAGGTTTTCAGTACACCACGCAGCACGATGCAAGGGCGCTACGAGGCTCTGGCTGGCATTAATTACAGTGCTGCGGTAAAAGCACGCTTCGCAGCACTCACCTATTTATAGCCACCTCCGCTTAACGGCTCAAGTTTCCTAGCTATTTCATATATTGGGTAATTATCAAGGTGATGAAGTTAGGAACAGTGCGCCCTAACTTGCTACCTCGGGGTCAGGGTGCGTCCTATCTCCACCCAGCATCTCACGCTGTAAAGCCGGAAAAGGAGAGTCTTTGCTACTTATTAAGCTACAAATACTTCATGATTATGTTGCGTTCGGTATGTACTCTTGCACTTGCTCGAAAAATGTGAAATCTCTCTTGCCGGGAGGTTAAACATAGCATAGAGATGTACGTTCCTACATACCTTTGCGTGCAGGCGAGGCAGGCGCGGGCGTGGGAAGGCTTCGGCGGAGGCAAGGTTTTAAGATCTCACGCGATAGTAACAGTAAAGTAAGTTGATAATAGAGTTAGATTAATATTTATGTGATTCTCAGCCATTTGTGCACCTGCAGCTTGGAGGATGCTCGAAGTTTCTCATTATGGCAGACAAATTATCCGGCTGTCTCTCTCCGTCTCTCTGTTCGTCTGTGTGTCTGTCTATCTATACTCGTACATCGTCTCTCTCTCTCTCTCTCTCTCTCTCTCTCTCTCTCTCTCTCTCTCTCTCTCTCTCTCTCTCTCTCTCTCTCATACATTTACCATTGCCACTTGCAGCTTCTCCTCATTCTTGCACCGAAACTGAAGCTAAAATTTATCAGGCATCTGATTACAC
>NC_087151.1:6607500-6630000 GCF_035594125.1 Scylla paramamosain | reverse complement strand
GCGCTTTTTATCCTTTTCGTACTAAGGCAGTTTCCAAGCTTCACAAAGCCACCAGTTGTTACTTAGAAAGGAACAGAGGTAAACTGGTAATAAATGAGTAACTGGAAATTAATTTTAACGCCTTCATCACGACAAATATCTTAAGATCTTAAACTCGTATAATATTGTAATGTTATCCTGAATAAAATTAAAACTATGACTGAAAGAACTGATACTTGCGTTGTTGCCTGGTGGTGATGGTGGTAGTAGTAGTAGTAGTAGTAACGATAATAATGATAATAATAATAATAATAATAATAATAATAATAATAATAATAATAATGATAATAATAATAATAATAATAATAATAATAATAATAATAATAATGATAGACAGTTACTGAGGTTTCCGCCGGTGGACGGGAGTAGTGAGAAGAGAGCGTGTTAAAAAATTGTTGCGGCTTTGTTGCGTGATATTGATGAAGGTGCTGGAACGAAGGGTGATTGGTGGTGGTGGCTGTGGTGATGGTGGTGGCTGCGGCGGGAGCGGTTGGAGTCGCAAAAAAAAGTCAAATAAATTAAACGGAAGAATAACATTCCTGAGCAAAATACACAAAAAAAAAAAAAAAAAAAAATAGAAAAAAAGTAAATAGATAAAAAAGCACGTACGTCTTAAAACAAAGAATGGATTCTGGTCTGAATACGACTTGATTTTTGTCTTCAGGATTCATAGAGAGAGCTTTTCTTTTTTTTCTTATTTTTTTCTTTACCAACAGAGGATGAATTGGGGAAAATAAACCAAAGGCGGAGGGAAAAAAAAAAAAAAGCAGAGTAACGCGAATACGAGGGAAACCAGAGAATGTTGATGAGAGGAAAGGAAGTGGCGAGGATATTGAGGAAGTTATGGAAGAAGATAAAGTTGTATGGAGAAGGAAGTGGCAATTGTGAGACTGAAAGGGAGAAAGTAAAGAGGCGGTGTAGGAAAGCATTGCAAACATTTATTTTTGCCTTAAGTATTCAAGGAACATTTGGGTGCATTATATAACACTAAAATACAAAGGTGGCTCATCCAAGGAAGAACTTTTTAGGAATGGAGAGCAATGGAGAGTAGGTAAGCAGGCAGTGTAGGAGGATTGGAGGACAGAGGAAAGTAAGAAAGGGAGGAGGAGGAGGAGGAGGGAGGAGGAGGAGGAGGAGCAGAGAGGAGAAAAAAAAAAGTAGGTAGGAGAATTAAGGAAAGGAATCAGATGAGGGAGGAGAAAGCGAGGAAGTAAAAGTATTTTTTAAAACCAGAAGGAGAGATAGGAATCAAAGAGGAAGGAAGAAGAGGAGGAGGAGGAGGAAGAGGAGGAGGAGGAGGAGGAGGAGGAGGAGGAGGAGGAGGAGCAGGAGTAGGAGGAGGAAGCAAGAGAGGGAAGAAAAATAAAGCCAGAGGAGAAGAGAGGAGTCAGAGAGGGAGAAGGAGGAGGAGGAGGAGGAATTAGAGTCAGGGGAAGCACAGCAGGGCAGGGAGAAAAATGAGAGAGGCAGCAAGCAGACGGCGGGCAGCGGAGCGGAACGAGCCAGGTGGGTGCGGGAAGCTGGCTGGTGGTCGTCACTTACTTGTGCTGCAGGAGGCGCCGGCCCGTACTCTTAAACCCTTTGGACTCTCATCAGGACTCTTTTCAAAGGCCACTCAGATGATTAGCAGGGTTTTCGTGGTGTTTTCTCCTCTTGGTGATGTAGAATCCTTGCTGCATTATCCCCAGAATCATGAAAACACCCTTGAAAACCCGGATAACTTCCACTAAAGCATGTTAAATGTTATCGAATCAGACGCTGCAACGTTTAAGAATATGGCTGCCGTGCTGTGAGGTTCCGCCCCGCCTGTGAGCGAGAAGGGGCGGGGCGGGTGGAAGGAAAGAGGGACGGGGAGGATTATAAGGAGGAAGAATGAGCGAGGTACCAATTATCGGTTGTGATTAGCGCACTGCTCATGGGTAAGTATTAGTGCAAAGACGCTGGTTGGTGATTGCCTTCTGGTGGTTCATTGGTGGTGGTGGTGGAGGTCGTGTTTTTTTTGTTTTTTTTATCAGCAAGATTGGCCAAGGCCATATAATGGATAATAATAATGATGGATAAAAAAGTCAGTTCATAATCTTTTTTCTAAAAGTAAACGAAAGTAGGAGAACTGGAACAGAGGTCAGTTTATTTTCTGAGACTCTTGATACTCCTCTTCTGAAACAGTTCAAATCGTGGACAGAGAGAAATACATAAAGGGAACGAAGGTATCAGAGTATATCAATAAAATGAATGATACTCTTGTATTAGTAAGGCCTTACTAATACTACTAATAATGAAAGTTTATAGAAAGCCCTGTACAGCGAGGCGGTGGGAGGAGATGCATGCAGTTAGCAAGATGCGAAAAAAGAAGTACCGTGAAAATAGACTGTTTGTTAGAGACAGTGAAACAAAATGTTTTTGATTCCACCTTATGAAGGAGCAATGAGTGAGCTGAGTTTTAGCAAGATAAGAAATGTGAAATTTCCAGTTGAAACCTTCGCTCACTGTTGAAGAGGGAGTTAGCTGAGTGTCACTGAAGAAGGGGATAACTGTCTGGAAAGTTATGCGGTGAATAGTGTGTGTGTGTGTGTGTGTGTGTGTGTGTGTGTGTGTGTGTGTGTGTGTGTGCGCGGAGTGTTTTCAGTATGTGATCATAATAATTCATTAGTCTGCTTGAGTGCTAATACTTTTTTTTTCTTCTTCTTTTCTTGAGGGAGGGAGAGGTGGCGTCACTTATTTAAAACCTAAACTCAACCACCACCACCACCACCACCACCACCACCACCTGGACAGACTCGTCTACAGCAAGGCCTGGCGGCGTGTAGCGGGGAACGTCCAAGCACTTAACAATAATGAAGTTACTCCCATAATCAACTGTTTACGTCCTTCACTAAATCTCCGCCATTATCTCCCGCTCACATTCGTTAAACACACAATATCTCTTGATCTCCTCGAGGGCGCTTCTTGTGGAATGTACACTGGATCCCACAGCTAGTATATATGTATATATATATTTTTTTTTTATTATATTCCTCTTAAAAGTTGCGGTGGTTTCAAAGATCACGAAAAATATTAATACTGTGACGCTCAGGCCATTTAAGGAAGCAGAGTGGCGATAAACGTCTATGAGAACTGAAATTATGGCCGCTTACCGTGTTCCCAGGGAGTGTTATCGAGGCGCGAACCACAGGCGTCGTCAGATGTCCTTTCGTTAAGACCGTGGAGCAACGCGTTATCAGCAGCACGCAAGCTTCCTCAGCCCTGGTGGTGGTTGTGTCTCCTTTATGGCAGCGCGCTTCCTTCCAGAGCGAGAAAGAGAGAGAGAGAGAGAGAGAGAGAGAGAGAGAGAGAGAGAGAGAGAGAGAGAGAGAGAGAGAGAGACCCACCCATCCACCTACCGACTCACCCATCCACTCACTTAGCCTCCCAACCTCCCAGCCACCCGCAGTGAGGCAGTAGGAGGGGAGTGCTCAGAAACAGATGAGGCGGCACACGAATTCCTGCACTTGCAGCGAGAAAATATACGTCAGTGGAGCGGCTTGCTTGTGTGTGTGAGGGAGGCCAGTGTTCGGCGGCGGTGATTTATGTGTTCCGCTTCCCATTAATTTTGTGCCCAGAAAGTGATGTGTTTGCCCTTAACACACCAGCACGTCCCTGTCTGTATGTGTGTGTGTGTGTGTGTGTGTGTGTGTGTGTGTGTGTGTGTGTGTGTGTGTGTGTGTGTGTGTGTGTGTGCGTGTGTGTGTTTCGATTTAAATTTACTGTGTTGTTATTTGACTTTTATGATACTCGTATGTTGATTTTGCATCTTCTTTCTGTCTGTCTGTGTCTGTTTCTGTCTATTTGTTTGTTTATGTCTCTCTCTTTTTGTCGGTCTCTCTCTCTCTCTCTCTCTCTCTCTCTCTCTCTCTCTCTCTCTCTCTCTCTCTCTCTCTCTCTCTCTCTCTCTCTCTCTCTCTCTCTCTCTCTCTCTCTCTCTCTAGCTTAGGTAGAACATTGATGCAGTGGATTTCATTAAACTTATTATAGAGAAAAAAAGGAAAATGTAATAAAGATGTGAACATAATAATGAGATATTTAAAGATTACTATGCATTATAACATTTGGGTAACAAAGAATATGAGCAGCGATATTATTATTCATTGATCCAATATTCTGACCAGCACCTAATTTTTTTTTGCTTTTTTTAGCTTCCACTTAACAAATGTGAGAGAGAGAGAGAGAGAGAGAGAGAGAGAGAGAGAGAGAGAGAGAGAGAGAGAGAGAGAGAGAGAGAGAGAGAGAGAGAGAGAATCCATCCCCAAACCTGTCTGTCTGCGTAGGTTTCTATTTTTCTTTGATAACACTCGTATATTCATGGTTTTCAATGCTAGCAATATCTTACATCGAACACACTCAAGTCGAATTTAAAATGACAGTAATATGGAGGCTGGGAGAGCGAGGGAATGTAGTGTAGGTGTGTGGAGCGGCGAGAGGAAGGTGGGCTGGTGACGCGGTGAGTGGCGGCAGGACGTGACCTTGGGACCCGACATCACGAGGCTGTGCTTGCCGAGAGCGTAGATTTGTGTCCGTGACGGCGCCCATTAGAGAGAGAGAGAGAGAGAGAGAGAGAGAGAGAGAGAGAGAGAGAGAGAGAGAGAGAGCACTCACTCACGCACGCGCGCACGCACAAAACGGCAAGGAAACTGAGCACGCAGGCAAACAGTTTCCTCAACAGATTAAAATCTAAATTCCTTTTTCTTCTCTAAGATTAAGTACAGTATAAATACCGAGTGCTGGTATATAATATTGCAGACTATTATTTTGAGCTAAATTTAGGACAGAAAACAGACACTCGAGCACAGGAAAACATTTAACGATGGAATGAATTATTATTTTTTTATATTTTTTTTATAAAGGAGTACACTCAGTTTTGAGTGAATCATTATTATATATAATATGTTTTATTCTTTTATTGCTTGCAGACTGTAGCTTGAAGGATTCATTTATGTGCGTTGAGACTCCATGCTTCTGAATCTTTGCTTGTTCATACATCGCGTTCTTTTCGCTCGTGTTCTCCTCAACAGTCATGCATTGTCTGTTCTCCGTGCACGTTTACAAATTTATTTCTTACTTTTATATAACCAATCATTAAAATTTTTACAAATAACCTTATAAAGCACCTTGGAAACTAAATTGACGTCTGTTTCCAAAATAATTTTCATTAACATTTTCTTCAAGGAAACCGGAACTTTGCAAACTTTTTTTTCTATCATTGAACCCTTGGCCAGCATCTTTCACCAATAAAAAAAAAATAATAATAATAATAATAAATAAAAAAAATAAATAAATCCCTGCTACTGACCATTATCGACTGCGGAAATGGTTCTAAAGCTTTGACATACATGATCATTTACCTACAAAAACAAACCAGGCCGCGGGATGCCTCCATCTGTCATCAGGAGGTAAACACGAACATCTCCAGGAGTGAAGCGGTTCAGTCCACGTTCTCGCTGGTGGTGCACGGGTGACAAAGTCGTTAATAGATCAAGGTTTTATCCGAGGGTGATATTCTGACGAAGTAAATGAGTCATAAATCTGTCATGCTGCCGCCTACTGTCTGGCCTGATCCCATTAGCCCATCAGCCTCAGCCAGCATAACAATTAGATTCATGAATATAAATTGCCTTCTCGGTGACCGCTGTCTTGTGTGATTTAAAACTCGTATCTTTATTTTGAAATTGTTCTTAGTGCGGTAACTAACAGGAGAGGGATATGTAGGTAGATAGATGGATGTACACGTAGATAAAGGGGTACATTAATAGACAAAGGAATAGATAAACAAGGAGAGATAGGTAAACAAATAGAGGGATAGATAGACAGGCAAACAAATACACAGATAGATAGATAGATAGATAGATTGCCAAATAGATAGATATATAAATAGAGGGATAGATAGACAGACAGACAAATGGATAGATGAGATAGATAGATGAACAGGAAGAGAGAGAGAGAGAGAGAGAGAGAGAGAGAGAGAGAGAGAGAGAGAGAGAGAGAGAGAGAGAGAGAGAGAGAGAGAGAGAGAGAGAGAGAGAAACGAACAAGCAGACAGATTGAGTGAATAACTGACAGACCAACTGACTGACTGACTGACTGACTAACTGACTGACTGCCTGACTCTCTGATGCACTCGCTCACCTCTGAAGTCCCAGACCTTGACTTGTTTACTCTGATGGGCAGAAACCAAGCATGGAAGGTTGCCTCACACTGGCTGGGAGGCGGGAGGAATACCAAGGAGGCGGAGGAAGAGCAGGTGGACTTAAAGACGAAAATCAGTGGGAGCGGAAAATTGAGGAGCAGCAGAGGAACGATGAAAGAGAAAATATATATATATATAAAAAAGTTTAGAGAGGAAGTAAGAGAGAAAAAAAAAATAAAGTATTCTGAGGGATTATATTTTTCTTTTTTCTTTCTTTTTTTCTTTTTTCTTTTTTTGCTATTTCATATTTGCCACTTTCACTTCTCGTCTCGCCACCCTTCAGTCATCACTCATCTCCCTGCCATCCTCCATCACGCATCCTCCGCTGCCTCCGCCTTCTCATTCTAACCATCCGTTCATTCATCCATCCAACCTACCTGTCAGCTACTCCTCTTAGCCTTAGACACGTAACAGCATCCGTCAATCAACTCTCTCTCTCTCTCTCTCTCTCTCTCTCTCTCTCTCTCTCTCTCTCTCTCTCTCTCTCTCTCTCTCTCTCGTTCCCGTGTCTCCTTCGAAGGTTTCTCCATCATTCCTGGCCTAATGGACCCAGGGGCAAATATAGCTCGTGTCAGAAGCAGGACAAGGGTTTTCAGTTGCTTTAAAAGGTGAAGGGGGGAGGAGGAGGAGGAGGAGGAAGGAAAGGTAAACGAAAGGAAATGGAAGAGAGGTGGAGGGAAATGTGGATAAATTAAAGGTAGGAAGAAATAAAGCACGCAGAATGAATCGGAGAAGAGGAAAGAGAAAAAAAATTAGTATAAATGTAAAAGAGGTGAAAAGAAAGAAGAGAATAAAGAATGACGTAAAGGAGGAACTCAAAGGAACACAAAGGAAGGAGAAACATCGGCGCACTTGTTGTTCGAGGAGGAGGAGGAGGAGGAGGAGGAGGAGGAGAACGATAAGGCTAAGAATAAGGGTAAAGAAGATATTTAGAGAGGAAAGACCCCTAAAATTGCTAGAGAGAAAACTTAACACATAGAAAAATGACCGCCCGTAATATTGAAAACTGAGGGAAGGTGGAAAAAAAATGAAAATGAACCGAATCAAGACATGGGAGTGAATGTGGAGTGTTGTGGTGGACGGAGAACCAAAAATGTGTTAAAGTTACCGACACTACTGACTGTTCTCTCTCTCTCTCTCTCTCTCTCTCTCTCTCTCTCTCTCTCTCTCTCTCTCTCTCTCTCTCTCTCTCTCTCTCTCTCTCTCTCTCTAACGTGATTGCGTCTTCATAAAAAACGTTTTTTGCGCGATTCAAGTAAAAACTGAACCAGACGGCTTATAGAAGAGAGAGAGAGAGAGAGAGAGAGAGAGAGAGAGAGAGAGAGAGAGAGAGAGAGAGAGAGAGAGAGAGAGAGAGAGAGAGAGAGAGAGAGAGAATATTGCTATGCCTGGACCAAAATACCTGGGGAAAATGTAGGAAATTCAGAATTGTGGAAGCTAAAAAATGTTGGAAAGAAATAAATTGCACAAAAATCAGCTGCAATTGTGGAGAACTGAGAGTCTGGAATGTGGGACATGATGAAGGGACGGAGAAGAGCGAGGAGGAGCAAAAGCAGAAGAAGGAGGAGGAGGAGGTGGAGGAGGAGATGGAGGAGGAGGAGGAGGAGAAGGAGGAGGAGGAGGAGGAGGAGGAAGAGGAAGAGGAAGAGGAAGAGGAGGAGGAAGAGGAGGAGGAGGAGGAGACGCATGAAAAAAAAAAGCCAAAGAAAAGGAGAAGGATGAGAAAATAGACGAAGGAGAAAAGGGCGAGGAGAAGGAGGAAGAGGAGGAGAGGAGAAAAACGAAGGCGTAGAAGAGGAGATGGTGGAGTGAGAGAAATAAAGAGGGAGAGAGAGAAAAAAAGGCGAAAAACATTAGAGGTAAAGATATTTGAAGGAAAAAATAAATAAAACCAGGAGGAGGAGGAGGAGGAGGAGGGAAATAGTAAAAGAACATGGAACACACATCACTCACTCACCACCAATTATCCGGAGCTTTGTTTTCGTAGCTGCTGCTCCTCAGGGTGTCATTAGAGAGGCGACTCCCAGGCTAACCAACGCGGCCCACCGGGGAGGGAGCAGCCCATGCCCGCCTATATACAGGAGCTCAGTGAACCTGTGTACCAGATCCGCGCCATACCCTCCCGCCGCCGCCCCTTGAAGACACCGCCGGTCGGGAGCCAAGACTACCAAGGAGATTAGAAAGGCGAATAAGTTATGGAAAATTATGTGACGGGAGCTAAAAAAGGAATCGGTGTTTGCAAGAAAATGCGGCACGTCTCGGTTCATTTACAGTTCTCACGCCATAAATGTCTTCGCCAAGAGGCCGCCAGTGTGTGGAAAGGACTGCCGCCACCGCCAACACCCGCCAGTGACACTTGTTTGAGTCCCGCCGCGTTCCTCCCGTAATGCGCTGAGTGAGAAAGTTAACGTTAGCAATGGGTTAATTAATGAATAGGTAGAGGTACACGAGGCCCTTGGCAGATGGTGCTGGTGTGTACATATCCTCCTCCCTTTAAGGATGAATTAAGGCAGCAGAGAGGTGTTAAAGCTCATTTTGTACCTGTGTGATGCAGTGACCAACGCACATAACATGGATATGTGTGTGTGTGTGTGTGTGTGTGTGTGTGTGTGTGTGTGTGTGTGTGTGTGTGTGCGCGTGTTGTGTGTTCTTGTGTGTGTGTGTTCTTGTGTGTGGTTGGTTGGTGTGAAGTTATCGCTGTAATAACTCAGCAGAGACAGATTACGTAGTCGTATACTGGTCGGTTTGTTAGCGGAGTTATATTTACAACTAGCGTATAATGTGGCCATTGTTCCCTCCTGCCTCCCGGAAATGAACGACTTCTAAGGCTCGGTGCGACGCTTGTTCTTGATTCCACGTTATTAGTGAAGACCAGCGTGCGGGTGGCGGCGAGTGCTGGCTGTAGGTGGTCGATGTGGGCCAGCTATAGTGAGGCATGTTTTGGGAGAGGCCCGGCGTGGTGGTCGACCGGGGAATGCTGGTGAATGCGGGGATAAGAGTGGAAGGAGGTGTAAGGGGGTGGACAAGGGAAGGGGTGAGCACCATTACTGCTGATGTAGCCGTGAAATACGATGTGTCGCTCATCTGAAGGACACCCAGGACGGGGTATGTGGCTTGCTGGAAGCCTCCCCGCCCTCGTTAGGGACGCCTTGCTTCTGAAGGCTTAGTGGTCTTGTAAGAGCCTCCAGGCAAGGTTATATACGAAATAATGCTGTCCCTGTTATTTGTGTACATTCTGATAAACTTTACCAGTAAAGGTGAATTGTTGAGGCACAGCTTTATTCCGTTAAGAAAAATGAAAGAAGTAAAAGAACACACACACACACACACACACACACACACACACACACACACACACACACACACACACACACACACACACACACACACACACACACACACACACACACACACACACACACGTATATACCATACCTTATTGACTGTGAAATCCAGAAGGAATCGAGTGCTCCAAGGCTAACACTTACTAATGATAGAGTAATATTGAATTAGAAGCGGATGTTATGATATGGAACTTGTCCCCAGGGAAAATCAAAGGTATTATTAAGCACTGAAGAAATCTGTTTCGTGCTTGGATATAGTATAATCCTCCGTTTATCTCCGAATCTTCCAGGAATACTACAGTTCTACGCACAAGTTCCAGACACTCAAAAAGCCGGACTCTCGCCCAGACCGAAGATACCTGCCATTACAACTTTTTGTGTTCCATACTTCAGTGCTCATAAGAGCCTTTAGGCTTTATTTTTTATTGGGGTGCTGACGGTCGGCACCAGCGGGCCTCCTCTGGTACGTGTGTTTATTGAGGTCCTTCTTGAAGGTCCAGGTAACACCCAGTGCTTCACTCGGCTGAGTCAGAAGGCAGGGCATCTGATGGATGTGCGTGTGATATTTGATTAACTTGAAATAGTCCAAAAATCGGCGCCTCCCACGAACTCCATGCCCGCGTCACCGCTTGGCATAGTTGCCTGTGTAATATCGAAATTTTACTCGCCACACTTCCTATGGGTGAAAACTCTGCTCTGAACACTGTGAAGGGAGTAGTACTCCAAGGTTATGCAAAATTCTGCGTCGTTGCATACAGTGTTGCAATAAAAAAGCAGCAAAACACCACATTTTTAAAAATAATTTTTAAGTAGCACACGTATTGTTAAAAGAAAAAAAAAAGAACAGACGGTGTGTGTGTGTGTGTGTGTGTGTGTGTGTGTGTGTGTGTGTTGTCCCCTTTGGCCTTGTGTCAGTTACTATCTTTCTTTGTTTCCACGAAAGCAAAATGTTTAAAGTTTATCTACTTGCGTTTAAATCTCTAATGTATAAAAGAAATTCGTTTACAGGAGGTAGTTGATGAGGCCCTATTTATTCACTTGTTTATTTACTTACTTGTTTATTTATTTATTCATATTGACGCAGCATGCTGCCAGTTGCAAACTTCCTCAACATGAGTTTCCATGTCGAGCAACTTCTGGAGTGGCAGAGGCTCGTGTGTTTATTTCCTTTCTAAGCATTACTCGTTAGACTTCCCAGTGATGGTTTAAGACTTGTGTCTGCTATTTGAGCACACTTATCTTGCATAAGAATGATATAAACGACTTAAAAGAGAAGAAAGTGATACGTAATGCCAAACTTACCTGTGATTATTTGTTCCTTACACGACAATGCTGCGGCCTGCTCATATATATATATATATATATATATATATATATATATATATATATATATATATATATATATATATATATATATATATATATATATATATATATATATATATATATATATATAAAGTTATTGACTGTGTTAGTTATCGAAAATATTATTTATATGTGGTTGAAGTTTACTTACCTTATTTGTTGAGCAATACTTCAAGCCATTTGTCATCACCAGTATGGAAAGTGTGTACCTGTTAAAGCATCGGGATCCCTTAAGGACCCGAGCAGTCTGTTGTGTGAGCATCGTCGCGGTCTCTTTTAAAATCTGTACTCGGTGCATCACTCCATTGATTTCAGTTGGTGGTGTAAGTGGACATGCATCCTGTGGCCTAGAAAGTCGCCTTCAGGAACCCAGTAATCTGGAAACACAACGGTTGCTCAAAAATACAATATTCAGTCTTCTTCAGTTAAAGAAAATAAGATTTAGATGGCTAACCACGAATGAACCAACACACACACACACACACACACACACACACACACACACACACACACACACACACACACACACACACACACACACACACACACACACACACACACACCATGAGTGACTTGGTGAGTGCCAAATGAAGGAGGAGGCGTCCAGACATTAGCTCCTCACGACGCTTCTCACAGGAATTCTCTTAATCCCTGACTGGAGAGGCGCAGCAAGGTAGATTGGTCCGTTTGGCGGCGGTCGGTCTGGCAGAGAGCGTCGCTGAGATGGAAGGAAGAGATGTAGACTCGGAAGATGTTGTAAATACGCCTTTCGCCAGTGCGAGAAGGCAGGCCAGGTCCTCCAGGGTTACCATCAACACGAACGAGCATCGAAACCATCAGCGAAACACACCTTGTGGTGCACCTTGACACGCTCGGCTGCCCTGCACTGCTATTTGCTGTAATGTATATATATATTTTCTTTCTTATCAGCAGTATAATTACTAGCCCATCGTTGTAATAAGGGAATGCGGAGATGCCAGAGAAGTGTACAATTTAGAGGTGATGGGAGCGCAACATTTCTGTTTATTCTTTCCTTCCACTTCTGTTGCTTTTGACCTAACAGAAGCTGGCCGGGAGCAGTTCACCGCCTGCGGGTGCAGCGGTGGTTCTGATCTCGTGCCAAGTCTGCAGTGCCGTCCGTTAGGCAACTCTGCCCTCGGCGGCACCTGAGAACGTCATGACTTGTCAGGGCAGAGCATCAAGCTCCAGGCCACGCCGAGCAATGTGGTGCTGCCTGCCATCGGCCAACGACAAGAAATCAGTCTGGGCAAATCATTTAATATTTGATTCACGGCACCTGCTGCTACAATATTTATCAGCCATTCAAGTGTTTTCCTTCATATCCACTCCTTATAACATGCGGCACACGTCCTCATGCACTCGCCCACCATGCTGGCCATGCACGTGTGTCCGTCCAGGAGGAATCAAGCAGGACGCATGATGGCGTCAGGCAGGCCTTGGGAACGGCGGCGATACATCAAGGTCTGGACAGCAGCGTGAGGGGGATCACAAGCAACATTCACTTCAACCTTCAGCTCGTCTAGTTAGTGTTGGAAGGGGAGGCTGGCTTGGGGTTATTAGCTAGTGCACGAACATGTATGATACCTGAACAGATAAATTATGTGACAGGAGAACCAGGGCATCATATTTCGCCGAGAAGTTAGCTGGCAATTCAGTATGGTATATGTAGACAGATTGGTGGTGTGATATTCAAATACGATCTAATATGTAGCTACAGAAAAAAAAAAAAAACGGGGTGAGACAGAATGTGTAAGATAAACCAAACAGACAATGAGTGAGGCGAGCAGCAGTCATTACTCTGCACGCAAGATAACGTCACTATCCATCACACTGCCTCACCTCACCTCACCTCAACACGCTAACCTCCCGCTATCACCACCACCCACCGCCACTGATACTCTCCCGCGGCGCATCTCTGGGCGGGGGACAGTCGCGGAGAGGAGGCAGGCACTAACAAGAGCGGAGGGTGGAGACGGGCTGAGGTCCCTGACAGAGGAAATATCAGGCGCTTATTGTTATCTGTGCTGTCAGTGGCGCTCTGATACCCGATAATGGATTGGTGGTGGCGGCGACTGCAATTAATGGTTATACCTAGGACATGATATGATGATAATGGATTTACTTGTTTTGTAGATTATACTTACGTGTTTGATTTTCGCGTTAGCAGTGACAAGGTGCGGTGAGAGAGAGAGAGAGAGAGAGAGAGAGAGAGAGAGAGAGAGAGAGAGAGAGAGAGAGAGAGAGAGAGAGAGAGATGCGTGGTTAGTGGTGGAGAGAGGGAGATAATAGTCGTTTTATTGGTGTGGGGGAGGGATGGTTGGGGTGTTGGGAATGGTGCGGGTGGTGAAGTTCCTGGTGAAGAGTGGGATTGTGCTGGAAAGTGAGGCGCAGTTGTAGTGATTGCAGTGTGAGGTGCTGCGGCGATAGTACTGAAAGCCCCTGTGGTGGTGATGGTAGTAGTAGTAGTAGTAGTAGTAGTAGTAGTAGTAGTAGTAGTAGTAGTAGTAGTAGTAGTAGTAGTGGTAGTAGTTGTTGTTGTTGTTGTGGTGGTGGTGGTGGTGGTAATGGTAATAGTAACAGAAGAAAGCCAGCTCCAGTTTTAAAAGGAGCAACGTTGGTAGTGGTATTAATGTTAGTGGTGGTGGTGATGGTGGTGGTGGTGGTGGTGGTGGTAGCAGCAGCAGCAGCACCCCATTCCGTCCTCGTCCAGCCACCCACCGCGTCCATCTCTCATCCTTTCCCGGACTAATCACCGCCACCATCAGCAACTTGTATATTTTCCTCCCTCCTTCCCTCCTTCTTTCCCTCTAGCTCTCCATCCCTACCTTCCTGCCTTCCTTCCTTGCCTTGACTCTTCCCCCTCACCTCCCCCCCAAACACACAGACCATAGCCCCCTCCCTCTGCTTCCTCCCCGCTCTGTGCCATCACTCAAGACACACCTCACTACTTCCTAATTGCTTCCCTCGGTTTTTTCTTTCCATCAAAATATAATCGCTAATAGTCTACCCAGAGAGAGAGAGAGAGAGAGAGAGAGAGAGAGAGAGAGAGAGAGAGAGAGAGAGAGAGAAATTCGTCAAACTCCACTTAAACACGCATACACTTTCTCCATTTACTAAAATAGCACTTCGAATTGTTTACTATTACTTGTCCTTATTCTTTTTGCGGCCAGAATGATTTTTTTCCTTATATAAACTTACCGTAAACTTCCCCGTGTGTATATGAGAGCTATATAAGGGAGAGAGAAAAAATAAATGCGTTTTCTTGTCATCGGAATGCAGCATCTCCCTCAAGGTTTCGTGCCTCACTTTCCCCACCCCTCCAGCACGCTCCGGGGTGAGTTATGATAGGAGACCTCGCGTCCTTGTCGACTGAGAAGACTTGCGACGCTGATGGTGGAGGAGAAAAAAATCACCAAAGTATCGTACAGTTTATAAAGGGTAACAACAGTAGTAGTAGTGATAATAATAATGATAATAATAATAATAATAATAATAATAATAATAATAATAATAATAATAATAATAATAATAATAATGATAATAATAATAATAATAATAATAATAATATTATTATTATTATTATTATTATTATTATTATTATTATTATTATTATTATTATTGTTATTATTATTATCAATAGTAGCAGTAGTAGCAGTACTATTATTATTATTATTATTATTATTATTAGTAGTAGTAGTAGTAGTAGTCTGCACTTAGGTTGGAGAAGAGAAGATAAAACATCAAACTATCGCATAATTTATATAGTTTAACAAGTAGTAGTAGTAGTGGCAGTAGTAGTAGTAGTAGTAGTAGTGATAGTAATCGTAATAGTAGTGGTAGTGGGAGTCGTGGTAGTAGTAGTAATAATAATGGTTGTGGTGGTAGTAATAGCAATGCTTGAAGAACATGTAAAATAAAAATCAACGTTTATAAAAAATATATGTAAAAGTCTCTCTCTCTCTCTCTCTCTCTCTCTCTCTCTCTCTCTCTCTCTCTCTCTCTCTCTCTCTCTCTCTCTCTCTCTCTCTCTCTCTCTTTCCCCCCCACACACTCCGCAAACCTTGATACTCTCTCCTTCGCTATGCCATTAATACATCTTCCCTCAACTTTCTCCTCCCCGCTCCACGCCCGCCACTCGCAGGACATCCCATCTATCCCTCCCGCATATCAGATACGTACTGGGGAGTGCATGTGTCAGCCGGCGTGGTATGTATCTTAGCCCGGTGTTCGGCGCGTGTATCAGTATCAGCTTCCCTTCGACATAAACTAACGAGGCAGCGAGAGAAAATAATCGTGTTTCATGTTTTGTGTCAGAATTTCATCAGTATTTCCTGAGATTTTTGTGGGTTATCAAAATCAGTGGACTTTTTTTTTTTTATTTTATATATTTTGTAGTTAGCTTTTCTTCCCTATTTTTTTTTTTGTATATATATTTTTTTTTTGGGGGGTGCGGTTTATTAGTTGTGTTTCCTTCTTAAGACTTGGTATAATTTTTTTTATAGTATTTTCTAGATTTTCTTTTTTTTAGGTGACTTTCGTGTCCTCCCTGTATTATTTTTATTCTAATTAGAAAGATTTGCGTGTATGTCATGTAAATTTATCCAAGATTAGCGAAGTGGAGCTCGAGTTACAGTGTCTTCTTGTGCTTTCTTACCTTCCTGCCTCTCTCTTCTTCCTTTGTATCTGTCCACACCATGTCCATTTTTTTTTTTTTTTTTTACCTTTTCTTGGCCTTTTTATGTGTTACTTCAAGTGCGTGTCATCTAAGTAAGTTTATTTCCGCTTAGGGAAGTTGGAAGTGAGTTATTGTTTTGCAGTTGTGGCCTGCCTTCATATCTCTCTCTCTCTCTCTCTCTCTCTCTCTCTCTCTCTCTCTCTCTCTCTCTCTCTCTCTCTCTCTCTCTCTCCTATCCACCCCTTACACAATGTTTCCTCGCCTCGCCCCGTCACTCGCATCGTGGGCCTCCTTACAGCTGCATTATCTCATCTGTATCAGCGTCGCTTTCCTCTCCTCGCCGCTCTCTCACCAATTACCGCGCACATGGCCACATTGCTGAAAATGAATCTTGCATCACGCATTATCTCCTGAATTCCTGCACCGACTTTCATTTAGACGCGCAGGCATGTTCTTATGCCAGTTATTTTTAGAGTCGTTCTTTATATTATCAATTTTCACGCTTCATAAATACATTTTTTTGTGTGTTCCAGCTTTAAAGTAGTACACGTATTAGGTAACAGACAGCGAGAAAGATGGAGAGGCACAAGAAAAACAAGCATTAAACAGAATGGCATATTAGACAGACAGACAGAAGGACAGAAAAAAAAAACAGACATTAGACAGGAAGAAGAATGTAAGACAGATTGAAAGATGAATATACAATTAAGATAAATAGACAGATATGAAACAGGAGGGATATAATACTGATGAAAACTTAAGTAGACGGTCCATAAAACTAACACTCCAGTCACAAAAAAAAATAATACTGATAGATAAAGAAAAAATAAAACATTCATACATCTTATAAAAGGAATATACGAGACAAAGGCACAAAGTAGTTCTCGTTTATGTAATAGATAAAAAGAAAGAGTTATATTCAGGCTGTCCCATGAGATGAAGTACATACCTCGGGATATAATAGTTCAAGTAATTCTAAGTCAAAAATACGCAATACACATATGCAATGTTTTGCTTTATTTTGCGAGAAATTGATGTGTAAGTTGTGTGTTGCGGGAGCTGCTCGCCTGGGACCAATCAGTTTCCTGATTGGTGGATAGGTCGTAGAGGCCCACAGGAATGGCTAGCAAGATCCCCTGACCTAACACCAGTGGATTTGTTCCTTTAAGGACACATGAAGTCTCTAGTGTGCAAGAACTAATTACATTCCAGAGAGTAGCTGCAGAGTAGATGAAGAACAACAGGAACAAAAAGATCCATTTTGGCAGTCAATTGATTGACGAGGCCTGTCAGATAAATGCCAAGACGTCAACTATCAAAGGAGATGACATTTGTAGTGAGTTGCCATGTATGTTTTAAAAAGTAGCATTTAATAACCACTTTATTGCTGTGTTACCTGCACATTTTCTTCACAGACACATACACAAATTTGATTTGTCATTTGATACCTGTTCCCTGTAAGGATTTGACTGCATACATTGTACACATAAAATTAACACTTTATGCCACACAGCACCACTTGAGTATGTAGGGAGCCTAGGAGGAAGGGAGGAAGGGAGGTTGAGGCCCACCCAGGCGAGCGGCCCCTGCAACACACAACTTGCCCATTAATTTCTCGCAAAAATAAAGCAAAACGTATCATATGTGTATAGAGTATTTTCGACTTAGAATTATTTGAACTATCATATCCTGAAGTACATATCTTAACTCACGGAACACCCTGTATAAGAGGTATGTTTGTTAAGTATATTTAAGTTAATAGTATTCTCATAAACGGTAGATGAGGAGGAGGACAAGTGAAGTGATCTTTGAGCGCATGTAGGTACAAGGCCAACCAAGACTATAAATTATAATTGCTTGCGAGGAGCAGAACTTCACACTACTATTAGGCAAAGACCGGGACATGCGAAGCTTTGCCAAGAGGGAAGGGAGGTAAAGCGACGCCCCTTGCTCTAAGTGGCTTTTCTGTCTTGCTTTTCCTGCTTCACCTCGCTCTGGCCTCATTACGGCATAACGCTCACCTGCCAGGAACATGTTCAGGGCATTACTCTCGCCTCACTCCCTCGTTCCCAGTGGTAGCTTTGTCCTCGTGCTCCCACCATGGCTGTGCCTCATGCTGTTACATAGATTTATGGCATCAGGGCGCGGCTGTTTAATGAGTTTGAGCCCTCAAAGGACCGCTGTACTAAACACTTTGGTTTCAGTGTATACAGCCGTCTGAGCCAGAGTGATGGAGCGTGGAAGGAGGAGAGTTGTTAGGCAAAGTAATGTTGTGGAGCTCACGCTGCTCCAGTGAACTTATATAGACATGGTCAAAAGTCGAACAACCGTCTGGCTTAACCTCAACATCCACTGGCACTTGTGTTTTTTCTCTCAACGTTAAGTCCGCCGATCTGATCTGACCACAGACAGAGTTCCAGCAGGCCTGGTAAGAACTGAGTGTAAACTCGAAACACAATGGAAGGGAGTGCGGCATGTTACTCGACTGTTGAGCACGGTTGCACGTACCAGTAAGCACCATCATTCGCCTGCACTGTTTTCCTTCACGATGATTTGTCTCGCGTCCGCGATTCTGTATCACAAGTTCTGCTTCCATTTCCGTCGTGGACGTTTTTTTTTTGCAAGTCTTCCCTAAAGCAACACAAGAGCCTCACAGAGAGAGAAGGTCTGTTTATCTCTATTACTGGAATATATCTACACATCGTTTTGGGCTTAAACAAAACGTACCATCTTAGAGCAAGTCATGGTGGTGATGGTAGCAGCGGTGGCTGCGGTGGTGGCGGTGGTGGCGGTGGTGGTGCTCTTACTTTGCAGATATAAGCAGCTTAGTTATACGAGTGTTTTTTTCCTAGCTGCAAATAATATACTGTTCGGATTTTTACTTTAAAAGAATTAACGTCCGCGCGTATATCCCCCCAAAACACACACACACACACACACACACACACACACACACACACACACACACACACACACACACACACACACACACACACACACACACACACACACACACACAACATCGAGCACACAGTCTCACTTTTATAATGAAAACACGTGGAGATCGCCGGTTCGGGTGACCACAGCACCACACAACATTGCGCTATAATGTACCAGTGGAGAGGCGAGGTCCTGACGCTCCCCAGCCTGCCAACTCACTGGGAAATTTGAAGCTTCACCAAACTTATCAGAAAATTTGTACAATTCCGGTTAAGTAATTGACGTGCCAAATTACGTCCACTGGGAGAGGTGTGGTAGTGGTACTATTGAGCCAGATAACCGGAGAGATAGATGGACAGAGAAGCATATGGGCAGACAGACAAACAAATGGACCCTCAAACAGATGGACAGACAAGCAGATAGAGAGGCAGATACATAGATGAACAGACAGGGAAACAGATGGACAAACGAACCAAGAAATGCACAGACAGACAAACAGATGGAGAGGCAGATAAAACAATGAACAAACAAACACAGATGAATGGGCAGGCAAACAATGGATAGACAGACCAACAGACGAACAGAAAAAAAAAAGATGATAAAAAGATAGACAGATAGACTGACAGACGAAGAAAGGGACGCACAGACAAACAGATGAAGAGACAGACAAAAGAGCTGGACAGGCAACAGATGGGCAAACAAGCCAACAGACGGACAAAGAGATAAACGGGTAGACAAATAGAAAGACAGATAGACAAATAGATGGGTGGGCAGACTAACAGATGGAGAAGCAGACAGGCAGATGGACAAATGGCTGAACAGATGGACAGGCAGATGAACAGACAAAGAGATGGACAGATGGACAGGCAAACACAGGCGCCTGCTATAAGCTAACTATCCTGCAGTGTTTTTGGGGCTGGAGAACACTAGTCGTTAATATCAGATAACCTTTTACGGACACACACAATGGACTCTCCTGCAAAGGTAGAATTTAACCTTAACCGTGGGCAACTAAGTTTGTTCTTTGTAGTAAATTACGCGCGCTCTCCTTTTTTTCCCCCATCACACGAGGCCACCGCATCTTCCCTTATTGGCGTTAAGTCCCGCGGAAGGTTGAGGTCCGACATGTGGCTGCTGCTACACTTTAAGAGGGCAGCATCAAACCACCTCCAGAACTCAATTGGCTCAAAACACAACCAGAACTCAATTGCTGAACCGACTGTATTTTTTTTTCTTTGTCTTTTTTTACTTTTCAGATAAGCGACAACTAGCATTTTTTTTCTCTCTCTCTCTATCTTCCTCCCTTTTTTGTGTAGCATATGTAGGCTTTATTCAGTCAGTCATACTTTACACAAAAATAATGGTAACGTTTCTCTCTCTCTCTCTCTCTCTCTCTCTCTCTCTCTCTCTCTCTCTCTCTCTCTCTCTCTCTCTCTCTCTCTCTCTCTCTCTCTCTCTCTCTCTCTCTCTCTCTCTCTCTCTCTCTCTCTCTCTCTCTCTCTCTCTCTCTCTCTCTCTCTCTCTCTCTCTCTCTCTCTCTCTCTCAAGCACCCTGCCACGCGCCTTCCAAGGAAAGATGAGCCAGGCAGTAAATTAAGTGTGAATGATGGTGTTACTAGAAGGAAAATTTTCTAATTGTTTCGTTTTATATTCGCAGTTTTCGTCTTATTTGTGTCTTTAAGCGTTTTTTTTTTCCCTTCCCAACACATCCTGCTTGCCTGTTTTGGCCATGATCACCTGTCACAATATGCTTTTTCTCCCGTCTTTTCTATTTATATATTTTAGTTTTTCATAATCTCATCTTCCTCATCTTATCGGAAATCTTTGAAAAAATACAAACACTTAACACTGGCAGGTACTGAGGTGGAAAGAAACAGACACACACACACACACACACACACACACACACACACACACACACACACACACACACAAGCGACAGGCCTCAAGTTACAGCCGCCTCTGACTCAGGAAACCAGAAGATTTACATATGTTGATGGTCGTCAGTGGCAGCCTCTGGTCTCTCCTTTACTGCGACCGGTCACGATGATGGCTCCGTCTTGTGACCGTCTGTTTGGCTGATGGTTTCTTTTTTCTGCCTGGTTGATTGGATATTTGGTTAGCTTGGTGGATGTTCGTCTCTGTTTTGCGCGTCCCTGTTTGTCTGTCTATCTTGTCTGTCTTTCTGCCTACCTGTTCTGTCTGTTTTTTTTTTTTTTGTATTTTCTCTCTCTCTCTCTCTCTCTCTCTCTCTCTCTCTCTCTCTCTCTCTCTCTCTCTCTCTCTCTCTCTCTCTCTCTCTCTCTCTCTCTCTCTAATTTATAGTGACTTTTTTTGGGGGGTCATACGTCTAAGTTTATTTACGTTTCTTTATTATTATTTTTCTTTTTCTTATGCAAACACTCTCTTCCCTCGGCCACCAGGCCCCGAGTTTTCCTTCACGTGCGCTGAACAGTCCCTGCGCGGCCTGCTTTGAGCCCACTGAGGCCAAGGGCAACAAAGAGAAAAAAAGGGGGGATGGAAAATAAAGGTCCACCGAAGAGTTACAAATTTTACTTTCATATTCACTTTATAATCATTGTTTTGGCATTGGTGTTATAAGTAAAATGATAAAACTGACTCTCTCTCTCTCTCTCTCTCTCTCTCTCTCTCTCTCTCTCTCTCTCTCTCTCTCTCTCTCTCTCTCTCTCTCTCTCTCTCTCTCTCTCTCTCTCTCTCTCCCCTTTATATAACATCTTGAAGGCAGTACATTGTAACATAATGCCATCATCATCTTAGCCTGCTCATCATTTGAGGTCGTTGGCAGCACGAGTATGTTCCTTTTATGGTGAAGTTTTTTCTTCCTAACGTGACGACAAAACATCAGCTTGCAATGGAGAGGAATGGCCCTTGTCATTTATTATCCTTCAGCACCCTGTCATGCTCATTCTGTTTATAAGTGTTTAAAAATTACCCACTGCCGTCATGGAAGAGCGTTTTCTTTTTAGTATCTAACGTCTTATGTTTTGGGTTGGGTGGTTTAGTGTCGTAAGGGTTAATTTGGCGTGCAGCTGCTGTTTGCTCCCTTCTTTTCCTCTGAGTTCACTGAGAGATGTGGCAGTGAAGACGTTAATCTGTTTATCTAGATAACCAAACATCGTGTATTTCTCGCAAGGTGACGAGAATGATTGTCTTCACTAGATATAAGTTCGTATTTTGAAACGCTTTGGGGTGTAATTGGGACTATTTCTAAATGCCCCAGATGATTAATCGGGTTCCAGTGGCTGTATTTGCACTGATGATGTGAAATCCTTATTCAGCCATTACTAAAATCAAGAAGACACCCCAACAACTTATTTCATTTTTGCTACAGCATTTTGAAAGTATTCGAGACGGGACGCCGAAACGTTTCAAAATACAAACCGTACTTGTGCGTGAGGCGTGTCGCTACCAGAGATCTCATCAAGAGGCGGCCGTGGCTGGGATGAAAAGTTTAGTCGGGCGTTGGGCTAAGAGTGCAGGTGGGCCTCAAGGTCAAGCAGGTGTTAGTGAGTCAGTAGTGAGCTGGTCTTCCAGGGGATCCTCTAGTTCCAATTCTGAAACTCATCTCAGATCTCTGAATGTGGAAACTTGTCCTTTGATTGAACCCTGAGATACAAAAATAAGGAAAGCTGCTATTTTTTTTATTTTTTCTTCTTTCGAGTCAAGAAGTCTTGTCTCCACGGTTCGTACTCACCTCGACCCGGAGCAGTGAATGGTAAGAGACATGACACCTGATGTTAATAGCCTCAGCGGGAAACATCAGACTTCCGAATTCGGATATAAGTATGTGGCGGCAAGGAATTTGTCCCCTTACCACCTTGGTTTTAGTGCCACATTAGGAGTGTGTGTGTGTGTGTGTGTGTGTGTGTGTGTGT
>NC_087151.1:6595000-6602500 GCF_035594125.1 Scylla paramamosain | reverse complement strand
GGGGGAAAATTGTTATAGATGACGTAATAACATGAACGTCTGTAATAGGAATATTTTTAGAGGTTGTAATTTCCTTTTTCTTTTCCTTGTTGATACTTATCACTCCTGATCACGACTTTAAGCTTTCTCTGCCTCCCTGAATAATTGTTTCTCTTATAAGTCTGAAATGAGTGCGCCCGTTAACCTCTCACCCTTGCTGTATGATTTGTCGGGGTTTATTTTTGTTTGACCCTAAGCATACACACCTCGCTCACTTGCTTTCTCTTCTCGCAGGTAAGACGGACAGCGGGAGGAGTGGGAGGAGAGGCATGTGAGGTGCAAGGGCTTGTCTCGCTCACGGCACACTTGAAACAATCCAGAGACAAGCCTGAGATCCCCGCGGCCTTCACTCACCGCCCGCTCTTTTGTATCATTTCGTCTCTAATAGAGTTTCCTTGGAGAGGTTTTTTTTCCCTCTCAACACTTGTCTGAACGCCACCTGATGTGATACTGGTCAATTTCCAAGTCTTGTATTCTTTCTCTCCATCTTTTCTTCCCCCTCTCTCTCTCTCCCTCTCTCCCAACCTTCTTTTTCCGTTCACATCTCCTTTCAATCTTTTGCCCGGTCCTCCTACCCTCCTTCCGTCCCTCTCTCCTGTATCTGTGTTTTTCTCCCTTCCTCCCTGCCATTTAGACGCCTCGCCGACACGGACCCCTGACCCCGACACGCTGCCGTAATCCGCGAGGGTGGGATGCGATTTCACGGGTCACATGCCAAATGATGTTGTGGGAATGTTGGCCACCTCATCATCTCCAGGACCCTTTTAATTTTAATTCTCTCTCTCTCTCTCTCTCTCTCTCTCTCTCTCTCTCTCTCTCTCTCTCTCTCTCTCTCTCTCTCTCTCTCTCTCTCTCTCTCTCTCTCTCTCTCTCTCTCTCTCTCTCTCTTGTCATTATCCCACGCTACTCACAAGGTACTCTTCCAGTTTACCTTCACCCTACACGCCCTCAGGCTCCCTTCCACTTTCTCCCTTTGTCCTTTATTCCCTCGTTCCTTTCTAAAGCACCTAGCGTCGTCTACTCCCACAATCCGTCTCCCGTTCACAAGTGGTTTTCCTTTTTGTCTTGTTTCCACGTTCACTCTTATACTTTTACCAACTCCGCATTCTTTCCATCCTGCTTCCACTTTTATTTATTTTTTATTTTTTTGGTTTTATTTTTCCTACCCTGACCATGCACAGTTTTTTTTTTTTATCTCTTCCACTTTTTGTTCTGTCTCCAGTCTTCCAGAAATCTGAAAACACACACACACACACACACACACACACACACACACACACACACACACACACACACACACACACACACACACACACACACACACACACACACACACACACACACACACACACACACACACACACACACACACACACACACACACACACACACACACACACACACACACACACACACACACACACACACTAGAACACTATAAGATTGGCTGTGTCCGCTTATTATGAACCCAAGTTAGGGCTGAAGATCCTCGTTCTGGGAAATTCCTGTCGGCATGAAATTCGTGCGTCACAAGGCAAGAGGAATATAATTTGTAAATCAAGGTTGTATTTCGCGCAGAGTGTAGTCAATGTCACAGCACACACAGGTTTAGAAACAGGAATTATTAGTTCACCTTCTATCCTTCTCCAAGCTAGCAAACTTCTGTGATATATAATCAGCGGCGGCAGTGGGCGGTGGTGAGGTGGTGGTGGTGGTGTTGGTGGTGGTGGTGGTGAGGACTGACCATGGCCTGATACACGTCTGCGGCGCTGGGAGAGTGTGGGAAGATTGTGCACGGCTTGGCTGGTAGAGAAAAACACGGCCAACGCTTATCAATAGCGAAACCAGTATGTAAGAACATAAGAAAATGAGGAGGTTGCAAAATACCAGTTGACCTACACAAGCATTGTCTTGCCTGCCTAAAGTGGATTTGCAACCGATGGAAATTGTTATGCTGGTGTTTGGGAGGCTGAGGGAAAAACGAGTCATGTCAGAGCAGAGAGGAAGGGGTGTGCTGCTAATACGCTCCAGCCGGAGGAAAGAGGCAAGTGTGAGTGAGAAAAGGGCAACAAGAAACTGACGGACTGGCAAAGCAAGCAGTGAGGCCGTAAAAGCGTCAGTGATAGAGATAAGGTATACAGCTTCAAGACGTAGAGCTTCAATCACCGTCACACGCTGTATGCTAAGTGTGAGGAGTGGCAATCCTTTGTATTCAACTTACGTGTTGTAAAATGAATCGGGGATGCATTTTCTAGGCGGAAAAAAATGTTTACACACACATGTTAAAATAGTAACAAGTCAGAAGTGCTCTCGTTGCTGCCTCTGCTTGTGATGCTTGTAGTGTCCGGTGCAAGAATACTTAACACGGCCCAGCTTCTGTATACAGACGACCATTACTTTGAAAGCCGCAGGCAGAGGAAGTAAGATGCCAGATGGGACGCGCCGCCGACACGCCACAAAAACTTGCACTTCCTTAGCTGTTGGGCGAGCTTCCGCGTTATCTGGCAGCGTCCGCTTATGAGCTTTGTTTCCAGGGAGCTTGGTGATGATTAGAACTCCTGAGATCCAATGTCTATTGTCACTTACCATCTTATACATCCAGATTCTGCTTGAGTAGCTGTTCAGCCTCGTAACTACCGCGTGGTCCGAAGCCTAATGTTTCTAGGAGGCTGGAATCAGTCACTTCTTGATGCAGTGAACCACAGTAATCTGAATCGATTATACTGCAGGCACATAATAGAAACTCTTCCTTGTTACCAATCAGGGAAAACTATATCATTCAGATCTGTTTTGTATGTGCCACGCTTTATGCAGAACAGCAGAACTCACAACCACACTAACCATACCAGGCATAGCATCACAGCCTCCACACAGCACCCCGTAACGCACCGAGCATCGTGGCACCGAGGCACGCCTCACACACACACACACACACACACACACACACACACACACACACACACACACACACACTGCACGGGGGCACACTCCGCAGCCAGGCATTGCCGTACAAATCCATGCATCACGTGGCACCACATCAAGAAACATCGTCAACATACAAGCGTACGACACAGCGTCAGAAAAAAAAAAAAAAAAACTCACTACAGCGCAGAGCCAAACATCGATTGCTATCAGCAGGCGCCAGATCTTGCCGGCCTCCGCCCTAAGCACAGTTGGCAGCAAGCTGTTGTTGTCTGGCCGCCTCCTTCCCCCGGCAGTGCAAGTCCGACCTGTCTCTCCCTACAGGAACCAGAAAGCCCACATTAGCATGCAAGAATGGCCACTTCCTCTCATGCATTATGTAAATTGACCATTGCGACTTTGATATCCGGACTGGAGCGTTTGCTGGCTCAGGAAGTGCTCGGGAAGCGCCGTGGAGACTGAGAAAGTGTTTTGCCAAGTGGCCTGCGAGGTGCGGTTTGCTGGCATAGCTCGCTGTAATGCATGCTGGGACACTCAAGATGGTTAGTTTTCCTTATGCTTAAGTGAGCCTGCAGGTGCCTCTGTTCCTCCTGCTGCTCGTGCTTGTTCTAGCCGCCACTTGCCTTCACTTCCTCTTCTTCTCTGCTCTCTTTCTCTCACACGACCTTCTTGCATTTTCCTTCTCTTGATGCGTTTCCCACTGAGCTTCCTCCTTCATTATATCTTATTTTGCACAATCTCTTTTTCGTCCTCCGTCGTCGTCATCAGTAGCAGCGGCACTATTTTTCAGGTTTTTCCTCTCTCACACTTCATACATTAAGAGAGAGAGAGAGAGAGAGAGAGAGAGAGAGAGAGAGAGAGAGAGAGAGAGAGAGAGAGAGAGAGAGAGAGAGACGGCTTCCTTACCACCTGTCCACGAGATATCCTCCTGACCTGCATGGCGTGTAAATTAAATAAACGTCTATGCAATTCACCGTCTTGTCGATAAAACGGAGTCGGATTGACCAGGAAGGCGAAAAAGTGTCGATGTTTTTTTGCACTCACTAATGAAAGAAATCGCCCTTATCGTCAACACCAAGAACCCATTAAGGAAACTGTCTTGGGCGGCACATGGGAGGCAACGGGCGGCGAGGGATGTGAGGAGAAGGGACAAGTACACACACACACACACACACACACACACACACACACACACCGCCGGAGAAGCCTGCGGTACGAGGGAGCAATGGAGGACGCCTCGGGGTTCAACTCTGCTCACTGGGTCAGGAAAGTGATCGAGTTGGTGGTGTGTACGGAGGGAGTTTAGGGTCTCTCTCTCTCTCTCTCTCTCTCTCTCTCTCTCTCTCTCTCTCTCTCTCTCTCTCTCTCTCTCTCTCTCTCTCTCAGCTCTGCATTAATTGACAAGTGAAAGTCTGAGGTTATTGATTTTATTCACCATAGGAATCATTACTTAAACCATCATTGCATTGTGTTAAGGAGTGTTCATTGAGGCAAGGAGTGAAAGACTAATGAATGATTGTGCCTTAAATATTTACGGTAAATGCACATTACCCTACAACCATCAGCACCACCACCACCACCACCACCACCATCACCACCACCATCATTATTATCATTATCGTCGTCTAAAGCCTATTTTCAGCGTATTTTTTTTTTCAGCAGTATTTTCAGCGTAGGACTTTTGCCTCCTTCAGCAGCAGTGGGCCGTTACGTCAGATGCCGCGCCAGGCCCAGTGTTCAGGCGTCTTCTTGCCGGGGATAACAAGTGGTACTAAAATCTGGAAAAGCACGAGAGGAGTTAGTAATGTAAAGCAATACGGTGTGATCAGAGTGTAGACCAATCCAGTTTGGGACACCTGCAGCACAAGTCTAGATGAAGCAACGCCTCGACACCTTATCTTAAACTGGAACGGCGGTCGCTGCGAGGGATGAGGAGGAGAAGTTGGGAAAAAAAGGTTAAAATCAGAAGAAGGAAGAGGAGAAAAAGGATGAGGAGAAGGAAGAAGAATCTTAACTCCAAAATCAGGTCCTCCTTTTATTCCTGCGGCCGTCAGGTTCCTTCACACTTGAGGAAATAAATATGATCTTTTTATGTGTAGTGCGTCGAGTTTGCTTTTTCTACATGCCAGGCTCGTCTAATTAGACAAGTAAGCGCCTTGATACTGCCAGATTAAAACTTCCGAGTCCTGCTTCATACGCTAGGGCGGCAAGGCAACCTGACCCCTGCCGCCAAAGGAGGGAGAGGCCATCTGCTGTGGGTCGTGTGATGCCCGTCCAGGCCCTGCGCGAAGCACGACCTGCCGGAGGTGCCGAGACCTGCGCGCAGTCTCGTGTGTCTTGGAACTAAACATATGTATCACGCCCTCTCATTAGATGTGTGTGTGTGTGTGTGTGTGTGTGTGTGTGTGTGTGTGTGTGTGTGTGTGTGTGTGTGTGTGTGTGTGTGTGTGTGTGTGTGTGTGTGTGTGTGCGTGCGCGCGCGCGCACGCAATTCTTCCCTTTACAGTATTTGGGATACTAAACGAGGTATTCATTATTTATTATCCTCCCTCCTCTGCTAGTCTCTCCCTCCTCGCCAAGTCATTCCTCAGCGCAGGGCGACGGGCCATCTTTTCAGACCCGTTGCCCTCCTGACGCAGATTGCGGTCGGCGCGAAGAAATAAGGGCTTAATTAATTCTCACCAGGTCGCGAGGTTCCCAGCGCCAGAACTCAAACTTGGTACGCAACAAAAAAAATGTGTAGGAGCTTAAATCGGATTGAATTGACTGCCGGTGTGTATATTTCATGGACAAGAATTTTTAGGAGACAATATTGGCTCTCATAGACCATCATCCTCTTATCATGAAAGGATAATTAGCTTTGGTATTGGGCTATAAATACCCATGAAAGCAGCGGTGCTCTCTAAGGAGGCGAGGATTGCAGCAAGAAACAGGGGACTGGCTTGTGGCTTTGAATGGAAAATGGTGGAGCGATGGTGGGGCGTGGGTGGAGGAGCAGAGGTGTGAGCAGGATAGTGAGGCGGCATGACGGGGCGTGGCCGGGGAAGGCAGGGCGGGGGCTTGGCGAAGGTCGTGTGCTGTGGGGGAGGCGTGGCTCAGGGCGGCGGAGCTGGTGGAGGTGGAGTCTGATGGAGATAAGAGAACATTTGTCCTGAACTGAACATGTTTGAGGGATGAATAAAACGTGAAAATTAAAAACATTTCAATAATTATGATGGTGGTGACGATGATGCTGATGCTGATGCTAATAATGATGTTGATGCTGCTGCTGCTGCTGCTGCTGCTGCTGCTGCTGCTGCTGATGATGATGATGATGATGATGATGATAATGATAATAATAATAATAATAATAATAATAATAATAATAATGATAATAATAATAATAATAATGTTAATTTTATCGTATAAATTAGTTCACGTGACTTTGTTATTTAGTGTAACTACTAAAACAATAAATAAATAAAAGACAGGCAAGTAATTCCGGCTCCTCCACTGCCTTGTCATTGTGTCACATAATTATATCCTGTTACGCTGCACCCGTGGCCACGCCACCTGACGACACTCCTATCGGGCATCCTTCCTCTTAGGGTCCTTCTGTAGGTGAGCTGTGGCTGTGTCCTTGGGCCGCTAGCAGTCCTGTGAAGGCTGACGCATGAAGGATAAGGCTTGGAGCGCCGAGGAGTGGCGTCCCGTGGCGCCTGATTATCTCACTTTCGTTTCATCCATGAGTTGTTTGAAAATCTTGAATTGCATTGCATGCATCATATAAATACAAATAGAGCTAGTCAGGCGTTAGGATGCATCTTTACGGAATATTAAAATTAAAAGTCCTGAAGTAATATTTAAAGTGTATTTGGCATTGGGCCTCATTTGAATTTTGTTGTGTAGTTTTTATCCCTGCATAACAGAAGATATACAAGTCTGTTAGAGACAGTGCAGAAGAGAATGACTAAAAAGACACAAGTAATGATAAACATTTCCTTACGAGAGGAGAGTAAAGCTTTTAAGTTTGCATTTGTCAGAGAGGCGTAGATTAAGAGGAAACCTGATGGAGGTATTTAACTTTGCATATTCGTATTTATTCTTTCTCAGCTTAACTAAGATTCATGAAACCTCGCCGATCTTCACTGAGTTTTGCCGAAGTGCTCAGCTTTGACCGAGACAGACTAGAGTGCCCGCGGCCCCTTCCCCTAAGCCCTCCCCCGCCGCGGCCTGGGTAAGGTATCGGTCAAGTCATGCATGTCCTTCCAAGGAGAACAAGTCCCTCGCCTTGCGTCACCACATAATGAAAGATAAATCAGAGTTATTAAATGCGGCAAGTCTTAGGCTAAAGTTATTGTAGTCAAATTATTGTTGATGTTGTTATTCCTTCCAAAGTTGTTCTTGCAGCGGGCGATGGCGGTGGTGGTGCTAGTGTCTGAAGTGTTGGTGTTCCTCTTGCATTAACTGAGAATTTTGAGAGGATGCATAAATCATGTAAGTGTTAAGAGAGAAGGCACATAATATCCATCATTACCAACGCCTCCACTCCCTTCATTT
>NC_087151.1:6587500-6590000 GCF_035594125.1 Scylla paramamosain | reverse complement strand
CCCCGCGGCCAGCGACGTGGTGCTGGCAAGGCGACCCACTAAACACCTGATTATGCTGCTTCCACTGCCACGCCGCCAAAGATTTATTAACTGCGCTGATGTGTTATACGAGCTGCAGTTTTGTCTTCAACACTATATGTATTGTGTGTGCGTCTGTGCGTGTGTGTGGGTGGCTGGGTGGGTGGGTGTGTAAGTCTGTGTGTGTATGTGTGTATGTGTGTGTGTGTGTGTGTGTGTGTGTGTGTGCAAGTAGATGGGTGGGCTGGTATTTGTGGGTGTGTGCGAGCATGTAACACACGTATGTACTGCTTATGTATGTAAGTGTGCTGTACGTATTCATTTATGTATATATGCGTGTTTGGATACACGAGTAATAGTATATGTACGTAGTTATTCACAGGCTATATACATACAACTGTGTAAAGTTAATGGAGGGATGAGGATTGCATTGTGAACAGTTATTGTCCACCTTTAGTATACATAAGTATCTGTTTATATGATACTCGTCTGTACAAGCTACGTACTGTCCTGCCACCCTGCCTACCTTTCTTCCTTCCCTCCCCACTATCTGTATATCTACTTCTCTCATTCTGTTTATGTACATTAGCGTGGACAGGATCTTAAAACTTCTCAGGTTGTTGCAAGTATGTTTTGTGTATTCATGTGGTTTATATGACGTGTGATGAATTTTGGGTTGCATGCAGGTACGTAGGAACATCTCCACGTCGTATATGGTTGCAAATTATGTATATAGATTGATAACCATGTGTCCATTACTATTTAGCCACGGTGGCGGTAATGTGCCTTGTGTGGAGATGTGCCGGAAGCTGCCTTCGTAAGTCCTTCCGCCGCCCCGTCAACACCCGTCACACTCCACGCACTCACCTGCCCGCCACCACTCACTACTCCTCGCCCGTGGCCTGTGTTGTTGTTGTTGTTGTTGTTGTTGTTGTTGTGGTGGTGGTGGTGATGGTGGTGGTGGTGGTAGTGGTGGTAGGAGTGATTGTTGTTATTGTTGTTTCTAAAAATAATAATAATAATAATAATGATAATAATAATAATAATAATAATAATAATAATAATAATAATAATAATTATAATAATAATAACAATAATAGCAATAATAATAGTAATAATAATAATAGTAATAATAATAATAATAATAATAATAATAATAATAATAATAGTAATAATAATAATAATAATAATAATAATAATAATAATAATAATAATAATAACAATAATAATAATAATAATAATAATAATAATAATAATAATAATAATAATAATATTATTATTATTATTATTATTATTATTATTATTATTATTATTATTGTTGTTGTTGTTGTTGTTGTTGTTGTTGTTGTTGTTGTTGTTGTTGTTGTTGTTGTTGTTGTTGTTGTTGTTGTTGTTGTTGTTGTTGTTGTTAGTAGTAGTAGTAGTAGTAGTTTAGAGAGAGAGAGAGAGAGAGAGAGAGAGAGAGAGAGAGAGAGAGAGAGAGAGAGAGAGAGAGAGAGAGAGAGAGAGAGAGAGAGAGAGAGAGAGAGAGAGAGAGACGAATAAAACAAAAAAACACACATTCACCTTTCACAACCAACAAACAAATAAAGATCCGTAACATTGTACATATAATCTGGTAATGACCCGTGGATCGCTTTTTTTCCCACTCCTGCACCCTTCCCTCGCCTGCCAATAGAGTTTCTCCTACCTACAATAAAAATAAATCAGAATATCGCATCAATCATATTCGCTGCTATAAACATGTATCAGATCTCATAACCGGTTTCTTTTTCACTCCTTTCCCTTTTTCTTTTCTTTTTTTATTTTGCTAAGTACACCTCACTCACCAGCTTGTCAAGGAGTGAATGTAATGGGCTTAAGTACCGCTAGGAGACGCCTCTGTGTCACACAGGGCCTTCACCGCAGCCCGAGAGGGAGGGTAACTCAGCCGGTTTTCAGCTCATTCCCCCCAGGGTGGCTTTCTCCTCGCTGGTAATGTGTTGGGAGGGATGGAGGGAGGGAGGGAGGGAGGGAGGCAGGGAGGGAAGGATGTGTTGTGCCTGGAAAGGATGACTGGGGCGCCTTGAGGAAAGATCGATGACACAGGCAGGTATACACGCACGAGAGATGACACACATACACACATACACTTTCCACCCAACTAACCCCCCTCCACACTCACACAAGAGAGAGAGAGAGAGAGAGAGAGAGAGAGAGAGAGAGAGAGAGAGAGAGAGAGAGAGAGAGAGAGAGAGAGAATTTTTTTCGGCTGGTTTGTTTATTTCCGCAAGGACTTGGTCTGGTCTCCCATCTTATCAATTTTCGTTCAATTTGCCTTCGCCTCCTGCCTGCGATGTCACACGACACTGAGCGGCCAACCGGTTGTCTGTCTTTCTGTCGTCCTGTCTGTGCGTCGGTCAGCCCGACCGCTAATGGAAGAGCTTTGTTCTCCGCCAGGAAATCTGACAAGGCTGAGTGATTGAAGATGCGTGCGTGGTAT
>NC_087151.1:6572500-6585000 GCF_035594125.1 Scylla paramamosain | reverse complement strand
GCAAGTGGTTAACATCATAATTGCCGTGAAACAGATGATTTTTCATTTAGTGATGGCAAAACTACCACACAAGTCACATCATCGCGCGCTGAATCTTAAAAAAAAAAAATGCCTCCCTCGTTGCCTTGCGCCTCCCCGCCATGATGGTGTACCAGGAAGCGATGGGCGTGACCGCTGAACTCCATGTCTAGGGGCGGTGGTCGGGAGAGCGAGGCGCCTAAACGGCCTGGGGAGGTTAATGCTGGCCCAAGCGATTAACCCGTGGACTGGTAATGACATGGGCTTTGATTATTTGCAACGATTGTATGGACCCAGGAAATATAACTGTAGAAGCTGAAAATTTTTAAGCCTCCCACAACACTCTCTCATTGTTAGCAGCGCCTAGATATTTCACTTCATATTTTCGCCACAACGTTTTATTAAGATTTAGAAGCCAAGGCAGTCAAAAGAGCAATTTTTTTTTTATATGCGTTGACCTTACAGGAACGCTATTTCACCATTACAGTTCTTAAGGCGACGCTCTAGGGTTCCTGAAGGCGCCACATAAGGAAGAAAGTCTCTTAAAGTTAAGATCTTGGGTAGAGTTTGAACAACATCACCATTCCACTTCCAAAAAAATGCAAACACTGTATGCACAAAAAAGCCCACGTGTTTGTTTTCCTGTGGTTAACAAAGGCCGCCGCCCTCCACCACTTCTTAATTCCATTCCTGGCGGCAGATCCCTCACCAGGCCGCTGAGACCCTTTCATTGACTGGGCCACTGGGAATCCGTCAGTCACCCCACAACCACACTTCGGTCCTTCGAATCACCTGATTACACATGCAAATTTTGGGGAATAATACCCGGCGCCACTTCATTCCTCCCGCCAGACGCGCTACAGAGGCACTAGTTTCTGTCGGTGCACGCGATGGTTGCTACCTACAGACAGACGGTGATGGGACGCTGCCGCCGCTCCGAGGAACCTGGCGAGGAAGTGGTTGTGCCCTGAGCTGTTTTGCTTCTTCTTTTTCGTCGTCGTCGTCTTCGTCTTTGTCTTCTTCTTCTTCTACTTCTTCTTCTTCTTCTTTTTCTTCTTCTTTTTCTTCGTCTTCGTCTTCGTCTTCGTTTTCGTCTTCGTCTTCGTCTCTTCTTCTTCTTCTTCTTCTTCATCTTCTTTTCACCTCCTGCTCCGTCTTCACTTCCTCCTCCTCTTGCTACTCCGTCTTCATCTCCTCCTCCTCCTCCTCCTCCTTCTCCTCCTCCTCCTGGTTCATCCTATTGTCCCCTCCCTTTTCATCACTAACATCGCCTTGTCATTTACAGTGTTATTTCCCAAGCAGCTTCTATTCACTCTACCTTAATTTTCTCCCTTCCAAATGCCACCCAAGCATCTCCCTTACAGACGTGTGGTACCAAAACTTACTTTTATCCCTTCTCCGCTTCAGCTTGCCACACCCCTTCCTCCCGAGCTTTCTCCTCTATCTTTCCCGAAGTCGCAATCTTCCCATCATCTTTGAGATCAATATCGGCAGATCAACAACTTACACGGTACTCCCGGCCGTCACTCCCGCCGACGCTTCCCTCCGCGATCTAGCCATTACTCCGAAAGTACTGTGTGTTTTCCCATCATCCTCGCAGACTTATGGCCGTCCCTCGTGTCCACCTCGACCGCGTAAACGTTATTGATTCCCGTGATAAGTTTTGAGTGAGGGGCGCGTCTGCTTTTGGCTATGCAGGTAAGACGTCCCCGGTAGAGCTGGTGTATTAAAGGTGATCAGTAGGTGAGATACGACCGAGCTTTTGACGCTACGGTCTGCTTCCCGGTGTCTGAGGAGGTGTTTTGAGACATGTGGCTCGCCGCCTCCTCTGTGGCCTCCAAGGGAAGACCAGTATTATTCTTAATTAAATCAGGGACCTGTAGATGCATCGGCCCATTGATGCAGGTCTCCGCCTCGCAAGGAATGAGCGGAGGTTCCTTTTAGGGGCGGGAAGGTGGTCCCAGAGGGTCGTGTTCGCCCACCCCTTCTATCTGTTTATTCATCGACGGGTCTATCGTTCCTCCCGCCCATACCTGTGCCTATCTGCCGCCCATCTATGATACTTCTTATACCTAACATTATTGTTATTCCTCCCACTTCCTCTACTGCTGTTACTGCTGCTGCTGCTGCTGCTGCTGCTGCTGCTGATGATGATGATGATGATGATGATGATGATGATTCTGTTGCTACTACTACTTTTACTTCTACTACTACTACTGCTACTACTGCTACTACTGCTACTAATACCACTACTACTACTTTACTACTACTACTACTACTACTACTACTACTACTACTACTACTACTACTACTACTACTACTATCACCACCACCACCACCACCATTACTGCTACTACTTTCACCACCACCACCACCACCACCACCACCACCACTACTCTCCTATTACTAATACTACTATTATACTACGAATACTACTTGTACTGCTACTGCTACTACTACCACTACTACTACAACTACTGCTGCTACTTCTGCTGCTACTACAAAAAGTAATATTACTCTTGCATCACCACTGCCACCACCATCATGATATCATCATCATCTTTATCATTATCATCGTCATCATCGTTATCACCATCATCATCATCATCATCATCATCATCATCATCATCATCATCATCATCATCATCATCATTGCTGCCATCCTGATCATCCCCATCAACACAGTAAAGGCATCAAAATAGCATCAACGAAAACATCAGCAACAACAGCAGCAGCAGCAGCAGCAGCAACAAGAGTACCAGCAGCCACCTCAAGTACTGCTACTGCAAGTTCTTTGGCTGCTACTTCTGCCTGTACTAATAATAAGAAGAGTAAGAACAGAAGATTATAATAATTGTATGAAGAAGAAAACAACACGCTTCCTGACGGCTGTAGTAAAATATGTGTGACAGGGGAGACGGTGGGCCTGCCGAGGGTGTGGGGAGCAGGGAGGGGCGGCCCGGGCCTGTGGCCTGGGGAGTAGAACCGACAGACAGGACGGACAACAGCTGGACCAGATTAAGCATGAACAACAGCAGCAAACCCGACCTTCTGACCTTGATGTAACCCTCCTGCCCCCGGCCTCACCTCCTGCTCCTTGCCCCTCCCTCTCCAGCCCGTGCCCCCAGGCCGTGCCCACACCTTCTGCTCCCTGCCACACACCTCCGCACCTCTGGCCTCTACCGCCCCTTTTTCCCCCCTCCGTCACCGTCCTCGCCCGCCCATCCACCCTGCCACTTCTCCGCCTTTTGCTCCGCCCAAGTCTGCGATTCCCTTCATGTGACGCGCGGGAGCACACACGCACACACACACACACACACAAACACACACACGCTAGCGCCACAACCCGGACCACCTTGTTATGCCTCAGGTCTTGTTCCAGCTGCAGCACTCCGCTACTCCTTGACTGTTTACTGCTCCATCTCCTCCACCGCCACCATCACCGCCGCCGCTGCCGTCACAACCACCGCCACCCACATCACCTCTCCCATCACCAAAGCCAGCACCATTATTCTATTTCACTTAGGCCCGTGTTAACCTTAGAGCTAAAATAATTTATCATCATGCGTAGTATTAACCACTCCAACTACCACTACAACAACTATTACTCCTACCACCACCGTCAGCCTACAGCACCCCTGGAAGGAAGCTCTTATCTCGTATCTAAAGACGGATTGCGAGAAATTGTAACTACCGACTAACAGGCAACAGATGTGTGTAGGGAGGAGATTACAAAGTTTTACGCGCGTTCCATCCACCGTGGGTATGTGGACGGGAGGGGAGAGGGACACGGGGAGAGTAGGAAGGACTGGAGGAAGGGAGGGAGGGACAAGTACTGTTTAAGTGGTGCTAGGGAGGAGAAGAAGGGAGGGAGGGGAGGGCTGCTTTACTGGTGGTCGACCGGGGTGTGAGGAGTTGTTGTTATCAGTGAGAGTATTCGTGTTTCTGCTTCTTATCTCTGTCAGGCCTGATGCTCTCCCGGGAAGCTCCTCGGGTGATGAGGCGATAACCACTCTATAGCTAGTGCCTAATTATGATAATTGGCTGCGGGCGTGGCGTAATGAGGGTATACACACCTTGATGGCCAGGTAATGTTCCTTTTATTTCTCTCTCTGCTTTCCTTCTCTCCGTTTGTCTACCTGTCCGTTTGTTTGACTGCCTGCCTGCCTGTTTGTCTGCTTGTCTCTCTCTCCCTCTGTCTGTTTTTTGTCCGTCTGTATGTCTGTCTGTCTGTCTGTCTGTCTGTCTGTGTCTGTCTCTCTCTCTCTCTCTCTCTCTCTCTCTCTCTCTCTCTCTCTCTCTCTCTCTCTCTCTCTCTCTCTCTCTCTCTCTCGAAATTCATACATTATACGCATTTTTATTATTTCCTGTTTTAAATATTCCCTCCCACGTAAATTATGTCACTACTCTATTCATGAGAAATAAAGGGTTTTCTGGGAATCTTTAGCTTTCACATTTTGCTTCTTTTTCCTTGTATTTACAAAACCAGTCTTTGTTGACATCCATGTAAGAAGTATTATTTTCCTTTCTTTTTTTTTTGGGGGGGTGAGTGGGGAACGTTCCTATCCTGTCTAACTGTGCCCGAGTCGGATGTTTCCTAAAAGTCTAATAATTTGTTTTCTCTTACATCTTGTCCCGAGTTATAGTTATCAGCAATTTAGATTCAGTAAATGCTTCCCAGCGCAGCTTTTCTTCAGTGAACATGTAATTTTGTTTGGGTTTTCATCTTGTGTGCATTAACAGCGACGGACAGTGACAAATGAGATTTTCTTGTGAATTGTTTTGAGACTGTTCTCCCAGTAAGCAAGAACAGCCACTCCCAAGCTGGTTGGTTCTGCAAGGAACGTTTAAATAACCTTCATCTCCCTGCGTATATGAGCCATCCACTTGAAGGTTGATGTGGGAGGAGGCGAGGCGACCTGAAGGGCAGCCGAGTAATTACCGAAGCGAGAATACAAACTAGTATTTGTTCATGGACACTTATTCCCTTTTTTTTAATACTTTCCACAGAGACAGATGGCAGTGAAGCGAATTCTGGAATACTCTGTCTAACTACTTTTTCATTGGTCATGCTGGTTACACTATTTAATTATGCTTTTGTCATAAATTTATTCTTCCTATTAGTCTCTCTCTGGCGACGTGAAGAAAACATAGACGTAACTTGGACTACATCATGTGTTCCGGTAACGACTTTCACATCTCATCACGAGCAAATAGCGCCTGATTTTGTGGTATAACCCGCCCAAGAAGACTCTCCTAAAGAAGCGTGCTGGATAACCGCAAAGCACAGTGTTTAAGTGATGACTTCATCAGTGCACCTCATCAAGTGACGATTCTCCCTATCATTCCGTACATTTTATGCTTCTGAAGAGGACGGAGATTATAGAGTGGTCTTCCAGTATTATTTTATAAGAAATAGAAAATAACGGATGCTTCATTAGAAGTAACTAAGCGAAGTGCAACGTAACAAGTACACGGCGCTTTTCTGTTCTGCCCTGAACCTTCCCCTTGAACCGAGTCTGCCGCTGCTATTCGCTGCCTTCCCTCTTGTCTCATTTGTGTCATGTAAATTCGCATAAAACCCAGATCAGCGCAGACCACACCTGACTCTGGCCGTTCCAAGGCAATTCGAGTACGGCCCCGTGCGGCCCTCTGGAGCAGCCCAGGGGTGATGATTCCCAGCCGGAAATCTGGAGGTCCCAGAACGATATCTCAGTCTTTACAGAGAGAGAGAGAGAGAGAGAGAGAGAGAGAGAGAGAGATCATCATTCTGTCTTCTGCATGATAAAAGTTAGAAAAGCCTTCATTTACACTGCATAATTACACATTTGCCATGAATACAGACACATGGAGCTGTTATCTAGCCTGCTCCTCCCCCCTTCACCTGTGTTCGGCCATTCTTGAGGCAAGAGCACAACAAATGCAAAAAACAAAGCAATACATGCAGCGTAATGGCGTAGAACGAGTTTTATGAAGGGTGATCCATTCTGTTCAAGGAAGGCAAGATTCAGGAGCATCGCTGAGCTGACTTATCCTGTTCCACCCGAGCAGCGCCACCAAGTCAGCGAGGAACAGGTGACAGCGTGTGTCCTGCCTCCGCTACTAACCTCACCATCTCCTGACGGACAATTGTAGAAGGGTGGATTGTGATCCTAGTGAGTGACGCAAAGAGTGGCTGTGTGTCGGATGCATGGCGAGGGAGCTAACTATTGCCTCACGATCTCCCTAAAGTGACTAGATAACACTTCCTTATCAGTGGGTCTGATCAGCGGGGCGCGGCAAGGATCACAGTGAGTGTCTGAGTAGGAGACACGACCCGTCCCGCCCCTTCTACACGTCAGTAATCAATCACTCCTTCACGCGAAGTTCAGCGACTCACCGGGACTGTGAACTGACTCGGTTTTTTTGTGTCTCGTCCCCGGCACCTCCGCTATTGTTGCACGGGAGCCGCGGTGGAGCGCCCCGCACTATGGTGAGGCTAACCAGGCCCTGCATTATCTCGCCTGATTACAGTGTGCAGCAGTTAGCGGTCGATTGTGTAACTCTACATAATTATGACACGAGTCAGTGTTGGCTAATGGAAGTGATGGAAGTGGAAGGCAGCGTCATTGTGGGACTGTAATTCCCTGCTGACGGCGGCGCGGTGCAGGTGTATGTCTTTGCGAGGGTCACGACAACACTCACACCGGGAGCTTCAATAACGTCGCAAGAAAACCGCAGGAACGAAATCACTGACTATTCTACCTTACAGAAATTACAGAAACAGAAAATGGTTCGAGCTGTCTCCTCCGTGCACGAAGCACAGGTGGTTCACCTCTACCCGGTCTGTTCCGTCAAGAATAGTTAGCGTTTCCAATTCCCTGCAAATTACTTTTTTGTTAGAGTTCACAGGGAGTTTTAGGAACAGACATTTTGGTTCATGAGCTTTGATTTTTAGTTGACTTTCTTCTATCAGCATGCCTCCTGACGCTCGGTGCTCGCCTCGTCTTGATGGGTTTCACACCGCCACATTTCCTGCCGCTACTATTCCTGTCCCCCCGAGGCGGACAGGCTAATTTAAAATGTACTGAAAGAGGAGACATTTTCTAACTTGTGAAAGTTTTAACTCGAGAGTGTCTGTCCTTCTGGCAAAGGGTCAGAGGGATACAATAAGAGGGTGAGCACGAACTACAAGATAATGATGGTTTGGGAAATGTGCGTCTCTAATCTCTTTTAAACCATTATATTACCTCTTGTCCTGTACACACTCCACTCTTCAATTTTCTCCTCCACAAGAAACCTCCAGACAGCATGCCAACAACATCGTCTGGGCCAACAAGGAGGAGTAACTGTCATAAGGTCCACCCTCTTCCCGCTGACCCCACGAGGACTTGCTCAGAGTGACCGCAAGGAGAATGAAATGCAAGCACACTCAGTAATACACAGCACAGTTAAGGCACCGTGCTGTTCACATCACAGGCTGTAAAAGGCGAATCAGCAAGACATGTGAAAGCCGTAACATCACAGAAAGGCAAAAACCCAGGAGAGGCCCGGTGTGAATTGCACAGTCATATCGAGGTTTGGCCTCCAGCTGAACCTGAAGAAAGTAAGAAACTGGAATTTTCTCAGTATCGCCCTTTATGATTTTAAAAGATCCCGGCTCCTGAGCTTTCTCCTACCCACCTCGTTACTATAAACTTCACTTCGGGTTCAGTGTACACTGTTCTCATGCAACGCCTACTCCATTCTTCCACATCTCCCCCTCCTCGACCTCCACCTACACCTCCTCCTCCTTCTCTTATCCAGTTTGGCTTCATTCCTGCCTTACTCGCTCTCCCTCCCTGCTTCCCTCCTCGAGAAATTCACTCTGATTCCTGGCCAGTCATCCACCTTGCCATCCAGGACTAACCTCGCCTTTACCGTTTAAAAAATTATGGTGTTTGTATAGTCTCATGGCTTCAGATGACATAGAGGAATCTCGTTTGTTTCAACTTGATTTCAGATCACTGAGCATTAAGATAACGGCGGCGTGGGTGTTGGTGGGGCACGGGGGAGAGGAGAGGGAATGACGGGAGTGTGAGTGGGAGGTACGGTCACGGTTAATGGCCCATGAATTCCGCCCTTGGAGGTAAAATAGGTGTTCTTTTTTGAGTTAATTAGAGTCATAGAATACCACTTAAGGAGGAAGCCAAGTCGATATGTTGCTGAAGTAGTGGGATAGTAAAAGAACAGGCGGCTGGGGAGACTAAAAAATTGTAGGTATCAGAAAGGGATGTGTGAGATTAGCTGATAAACTAGAAAAAAAAAGGTAGGAAATAAAATGTAAAATGAAGCAAGCTGAACCTAGAATATATAATTGTATGCAAAGTAGCTGTGAGTAGATTAAAATGTAAGTCGAGACATTAACATAAGAGATGAAGAAGTGGAGGATGAGCACAAGTGAAGTGAAGGACGTAGCAGCGGAGGAAGAAGAGCAGGAGGAAGGGGAGAGAGGGAGGCTGGAGCTGAAAGATAACAAATGGTTGGGAAAGCACACGGTCGCAGGTGATTCTGCTTGAGCGAAAGGAAAGGATGGTGCCTCGGGGACGCCACACACGCAGGGAGAAGTGGGCCAGCTTTATGTCTTATCGCACACGAGAGCCGGCATCTTCCCGAACAGCGGCAGCCAGGCTAATTTGACTAATAAGCGACCAGGCGCACGTAGCTCTCGTAAATTCCTAAAGATCGAGTGTTATCGCTTTTTATCCCATTAGTTCGATGCCGTGATCGTAAAAGTTGCTGGATTGTCTGTATGACTGAGTGCCATTTTATGCATGGAGCGTAAAGCATCATACATACCTGAGTGTTTTTTGCGCAGTTTCTCCATTATATATTGTACGCTGCCAGCACGATAACAACCAGCCAACATGACCCGGGGAGGAGCCACTTGTCCCGGCCTTGCTATATCTCATCGAGAGGCACAAGAAGGAAAGCCCCGAGGCAGGTGCGCACGCCTCCCGTGACTCAGGTTACAACAAGGCATGTGCAGGGCGCGGGGTGGCAGCAGCAGCGCGGGAAGAAGAGTAGGTGCGGAGATGCCACGCCGCCGCTGCGAGAAGATGACTACTTGATTACCGGTAATTGATGCAGGGAACTTAAACATTCGAGGGCGTGCAGGAAGGGAAATGTGAGACATGCGTGAGAGGGAAGGTCAGCCGACTAAGTGAGTTAGGTAAAAAATGATGGTGGAGAGAGAGAGAGAGAGAGAGAGAGAGAGAGAGAGAGAGAGAGAGAGAGAGAGAGAGAGAGAGAGAGAGAGAGAGAGAGAGAGAGAATAACATTCAGAATTTTAGTCAAGTAAATATTCCCAAACATAACTTAAGAAGTACAAGGGATAACAAGAGAGCATGATGAAGCTGAGTGGATCAGTGTGGTCGTTTTCTGTGTAAAATTGAAGACACTGTGATATTATATTTTGGCGCAAATATAAAGATTACTTAGATCAGACTTGTTATTAAGGATGACAACCTCCCGAGGGTATTCACAATCCTGAACGAGTGGACATGCTGATGCGAATACTCGGCTTCTACTCGAAAGGATTGCTGCTGTGAAAATTGTTAGCTGTGAATTTACGACACGAGGCAGTTGGAGTCCAGACAGCCATGAGGTAGTGGCGTTGGAGCAGCTTTGGTACCTCGCTGCTTCCCTTTCTCCTAATTTTTGTTGAAAATCGGACCTCCTGCAACGCCTGTGTTCTTTGGGAGGGGTATTTCCTGCTGCATCTGTTTTGATACAACGGGATGAAACTGTTTTGTTAATTTCCATTTTAAGCATTTGTATACAGATTTTGAGCAAATCATTGTATACATGAACTATAGTACACACACACACACACACACACACACACACACACACACACACACACACACACACACACACACACACACAGGAATCATGAATCTATCCAGGCGAGGGGTTGGCAGAAAGACGCACATACGAACAACTGGCAAGCGAGACTGACGCACGGTTACAAGAAATGTTATAAAATGTCGGAGGGAATCTGGAGGTTCTTGAAACCCTTGGGGCTTAATTGACAGCGTCAGTGTGACTCTGGCAAAGAGGCTGAGAGGGGGCTCCGCGTGGCCGTGGTCTCATACCTCCAGCATGGCCCTCCCAATACTTTCATAGCAGCCTGATAAGTTCGCAAAATTGGTAAAGGTTTCCCTATTCTATATGGCGAACAACAGCCTCGTATCTCTTCAGCATCAGTGTGCTAACCGCTTTCCTGACAGATGGACATTTTTCAACTTTAGGTTGACTTTCATTGTCAGTTGTGCTTAAAAATGGGAATAGTACCTCTGGCGATGTTGTAACTGTCAAAAGAGAAATTACTTTATATATATATATATATATATATATATATATATATATATATATATATATATATATATATATATATATATATATATATATATATATATATATATATATATATACTTACATACATAAAGTGTAATTCTAACAGTTTCGTTAGAAGAAAATGCAGGTTCAGCAAGAGCTAAATTTGGTCTCAATCAAAGCCTTGCAACATTTTTTTCCCCAGGTCTTGTAAAAGCAAAAAGTCACACAGACCACAAGTCTCAGATAAAGACTCACCATTACCTGCTGGCAAGTGTGAGTTTGATGGCGAAAACCTCAGCGTGGCGAGTCTCGTCTGGTGCCGAGAGACTTCTTGGAAACAGCGACCCAGTAAAGATGTTGTAAGAGTGAGTCAACTGTTTTGATCAGATTTTGCTTTTGATGGTGTGTGTGTGTGTGTGTGTGTGTGTGTGTGTGTGTGTGTGTGTGTGTGTGTGTGTGTGTGTGTGTGTGTGTGTGTTTGTATGTGTGTGTGTGTGTGTGTGTGTGTGTGTGTGTGTGTGTGTGTGTGTGTGTGTGTGTGTGTGTGTATGTGTAATAATAATAATAAACGGTTTATTCTTTAGGCAATTAACAAACTGAAAATGTGAAAATGTGTGTGTACAAACATTTATGTTCTCATCTTCACAGCAAATACAATTATATTGTTGATTTGTTTACTGTCATATTACTTCCCTCGCTGGTGCTTTAGTGTATTTTGTGTCGTTGCTGATAAGACTTGTTATTGTTGTTGCTGTTGCTGTTATTGAGGTTGTTAATGATAACGTTATTATTCCTCTTATTATGATGACTGTAGTGACGATCTTCATGTTAATCTTATAAGCTCTTCTTTATGGAGCATTATTATTATTTAGATTTTATTATTTTTGTCGTCATTAGTGATAAAGTTTTTGTTTTGTTTTCCTATTGGTAGCAGCATTGGTATAGTGGCAGTGTGGCGATGGAAGTAGTGACGTTATCAATCACTGCTATTGCCAGAGGTGATGATGATAGTGAAGCTGGCGGAGATGCTAGTGTCATGCCCTTCACCTTTAAGCCCTATTTGGAAATCGCGCGTTCACTCAGTCCCGCCGTCCCTACCCCCTGTGTGGACCCCTTCACGAGACGCAGCTCGCGGAATCACTGCTTAGTTGTCTGCTGTTTTTGCGGCGCCAGTAAAAAACAGGTTCCTGGCGGCGCTGAGGGGTGTGGGTGAGGGGGACGTGGTGGAGAGCGAGGAGAGGCTGATGCGGGGCGGTACATCCTTGGTTACTCGATACGCTTCATGTGATCCCCCGCCCACATCACGCCCAATGCACGCACACATTCCCTACCTTCTGCACCTCTAGGCTCAGCTCTTACACACGCACCACTCACACACACATATACTCTCTCTCTCTCTCTCTCTCTCTCTCTCTCTCTCTCTCTCTCTCTCTCTCTCTCTCTCTCTCTCTCTCTCTCTCTCTCTCTCTCTCTCTCTCTCTCTCAGCAGTATCACCTTTGTGTTTATATATTTGCAATTTGCATTATTACCTGCCCACTAAACATCCACCTCACGTTCCCACTCTTGGCGCCTCCTCCTCATTAATGCTGAACTAGACAATTTCTTAATGGTAATATCACCTATCAGTCCCTCAGCCTGAGAGAGAAAGAGAGAGAGAGAGAGAGAGAGAGAGAGAGAGAGAGAGAGAGAGAGAGAGAGAGAGAGAGAGAGAGAGAGAGAGAGAGAGAGAGAGAGAGAGAGAGAGAGAGAGAGAGAGAGAGAGAGAGATTTATGAGTGAAACCTGGCGCTGGAAAGACGTAGAGTAGAAATGTTCTGATTCCCCTGAACACCGTCACTCACAAATGCAATCACTGCCAAACTAAAACTTCTCCCCTTCCTCTATTAAATGTCCATCTTTTTATTACATTTTTTGTGGTAATTCATATGGCCTTATCTGTTGCTTTTCTCCTTGAACTTTTGCGTTCCAGGTGGGACTTAGTGTACTAAAAACAAGTTAAAAGCAATATGATGAAGGTGCGGAGTGAATGAAGAAGTCATCATGGTATTACGTTTTATTATTTTGGTGATTCATTCCTCGGTGAAAAGCAGGAAACAGTTCTGTTTTTTTAGATACACGATACA
>NC_087151.1:6542500-6570000 GCF_035594125.1 Scylla paramamosain | reverse complement strand
TTTTCAGATTGTTGTAACTGCCACATTCATCTGTGGCTGTGCATGATTTTCATCGCTACACCTCGTCTCCAACGTTCGTCGTACATTGATAAGTATAAAATCAAATATAAAAGTGTTTGACAGTAGTAGTAGTAGTAGTAGTAATTGTTGTAATTTGTACTCGCATTCGTAGCAGTGGCAGTAATGTTGACTAACACATAACCTACGTTCGAGAAATCACGTACTCACTACAAGAAAATACTGATATTAGGGAGACACACACACACACACACACACACACACACATACAGAGAGACACCTTACCTCCAATCTCAGAGTCGCAGCGGTGCCGCCAGCCCCTGAGGGACGGTGGGTGAGGCGAGGGAGCCGCGGCGGGCCGGGGGGAGGAGCAGCCAAACTCTCCCTCTCGCTTTTGACCGCAGCCGGGGGACAAAAGAGGGCCACTGGGTCACGAGGCCGCTGCTCCACTCTACGGATCACCTTTGCCCTTCTCGACGATCCATATCCTTCATCTACTTATGTCTTTGCTTTCATTTACCTATTGTTCTTTTCTAGTGCGCCTGTTTTCCATTAATTTTCGAATGTGTGTTGCATGTACAGCTTTCCTTGCCGCACTTTTTCTGATTATAAAGTCTTTTTCTCCATGAAGTTACACGTAGTTCTGCACCCGTAAAGAATCGTGACTTTCAATCTACTTCAGTGATAGTCAGCGTAATGAAGTTTGTGACGCTGATGGAATACACACTGAATACTACAGCTGAGGAATATGGTGGTGAGGGTGACGCGCGCGCGCGCGCGCGTGTGTGTGTGTGTGTGTGTGTGTGTGTGTGTGTGTGTGTGTGTGTGTGTGTGTGTGTGTGTGTGTGTGTGTGAGTGGGTGGGGCGGGTGTGGCCGTGATATATCCCAGAGAAGTGATGGTAAGAATGGTACCTAAGCCTATGAATATACAGCTATGAGAGAAATTACGGTGAGGGCAGAGTGTGAACCCGCGTGCAGCCCAAGAAAGGGTGACAGTGGGGATAGCGTGTACAAGAAAAGGTGGCAGTGAGATGTGTAAGTCCTTTTCCAGGCCAGAGGAAGGTGATGGTAAAGAGAAGTGTGTTTGTCTTGTGCAGTGTCGAGGATGGTTATTAGTGTTGATTATGATACGTCAGGAAGTGCAGGACAGGTTAAAGAATGGAGTGTGTGGGGACACATGTTTAGCTCCTCAAAGTTTTGTTGCCGTCTGTTGCTCTCGATGCGTTACTCGTGCTGGCTCTCGTGCTCTGCTCTGCTCTTGGTTTGTCTTCGATGAGTGTGTAAGTTATGACCAGTACTTAGCCTCATCCATTACCTTGTTATTCTTATCGACAGAATTCAGACACTGTTTCATCTTTTCCTCCTAATGGTAATGAAGTAAGCCCATTTTTTCACATAAGCAAAATTTTTGTAATTAATTCATTTGGTGACTTTTCATGTCATAGAAATTCTGCTCAGTAATAATTACTTGATGTGATTCTTTTCGAGAAATGAAATTACCAATTTTCAAGTAAAAAATTAGGCTCACTCCTTTACCGAAGTTATAGGACTGTTCAAAAGTTGATGTCCCCATTGGCATCACTTAGTTACTAGTACTTTTTTTTCATATGAAATGCAAGAAGATGAATATGCAATACTGAATTGGTCAATGAATCTATAACAATGTGACATTCAAACAGTCCTGAAACCTCTCCATGTCCGCACCACAGAGCCTCAAGACCCACCTTCGCATTTGGGTGCAGGAGCTGAAGTGAAGCAATGAATATATTTCTCAAGATTTATTAACAAAATAATTTATATAATACATAACATACACATTTGTAGCTGTAGAGTAAACACTAAATTGAGCCAGTTTCTGCTAGCAATAGCAATATACACTTTTTGGTAATGCCTTTCAACCCCGCCCCTGGACGCAGTGAGGGCCACATCACGACGTGGGTCCTCCGGCACGGCCGCACTGCGCCAGAGGCACACCCGTGAGCACTGGCGTGCCGACACACACCTCGCTGCAAGACGTGTGGACACAAGACGCTCCCTGACGAGAGCGGGCTCAGGGCGGCCAATCTCCTGCTGGCTGATCTTGAACACAGATCCAGGACAGCTCTAGCACGGTAGGACAGAACACAATCACAGTCTGAGGAAGGTGGGGACCCTTGCTGCACGTCCCCTGCCACTTGTCCCCGCGACGTGATTACACCATGGGATGGCGCTCGCTCACTAGCCATCATCACTGTAGACTTGTCACTCGCGGCACTGAGGATCACGGGCTGCAGACGTCGCGGGTGGCTGACCAGAAGTCACTCGTGCGGCGTGTGTCCGCTACTGGAGTAGATCCACGAGGGCAGATATATACGTCTGCGCCATTTGTAGGGTTTCAAACTTGGACAACTTCTGGTCGCCACTCAGCGCGGGGATGTGTTCTCGAAGTCTGTCAAAGGCGTTGTTTAGTCCATTCATCCGACGTCTCTCCCGCGCGTTGGCTGCCAGGCGACGCTTCTTGATCACTTCACGGCCCACGATTTTCGGAGGTCTTCGGCGACACTTTGCTTGGCGGCCTCGCGACACTGCCAGGGAACAGTTGGGGTTGTTGAGGTCGGAGACAGCCGCCAGGACAGGGTGAGTGGTGCCAGGAGCGCCCCAAGACCACGACGCGGGGCCACTCTGGTGATTGCTCCAGCCGTGGGAGGAGCTGCTCTCGATGCTCTCACAGCTGCTGATGGGGGAACACGAAGGGCTGGGACGGTTTTCCTCGGAAGCACACCAGTTACTGGAGTCTTTGGAGGAGACATTGCTTGAGCACTGAGCGGGGAGTGTGTAGGCGCCGGTGGTGTAAGGTGAGCTGGGACAAGCTAACTGCTCCAAGTATACCGAGGCGTGATCCAGAGGGCTGGAGTAGCCCGGATGCGACGCGGGGAAGTACCAGTCCGACACCGACATGTCTACTGGCGTCTCGTACAGTGGTCTGACCCTTGCCCCGCCACGCGTCACCTTTATATGCCTCAACGCTGATCACGTGACCCCACCGACCAATAAGGCGTTGGGGTTGTGACCGTGGGCGGGGCTGTGACCGTGGGAGGGGCGGCGGTCGGGGGAGGGGCCAGGTAGCGTGCCCGCGGCGGGGTGTGGGGGTCAGGCGGGCCACCGCTGCCGTGCTCCCGCCAGCCACACCAGCTGGCCAGGTGGCGGCGTGCGTGTGGCGGCGCCGGGGTGTGGTGCTCTCCGCAGGCAACCCCGATAATTGTTGCCTTGGGCCGCCGCCACCACTGCCGTCCTCCTCCTCGGTGAATTCCACTGCATTCTTCGATCCTTGCCCTTCACTGCCTCGCGCTCTGATCAGCCAGGGAGGAGAGGCAACACACTCTACAAGGCCAATACTCTATACGCGGGGATCCGGAGCGCCTCACTAATCCCGCTCAGCTACAGACCAGATTGGAGCGTAAAAGCCCACTTGTTACATTTTTGTTCCCCATCAACACGTAAACCGCCATTGCTTGTGGCAACAAGTCGTCTCCCTGGTCTGCTGAATTGATCAGAGATGCATTAATAGTCGAAAATCCAGTATTTTGGTGTTTGTCTCCTTTTTGTGTGTTGTGCTGTGCTGGGATGCAGGAAACCCTCAGCCTGATGCTTGGGGTACAGCATGAATAGCTATGTACATCAAGGAGTGTTCAGTGAGATGGCTCGGGAAAACATGAAAACAACTAATACAATCATATCTTGATCTCACATACACTGGCCTGGCATTCAACATATTTTCCTAGAAATTTGAATATAGCTCCAACATTATAAAACTATAATTCAAACACAACCTTTTATTCAGCGCTCCGTGGCCATCGCAGCAAGATCTCGCAATCTCGGCCTCAACACGTACACTCAGGAATCTTTGGTGAAGGCGATACGATCAGGGACGCAGGGTCGGTATGGGCCACCAAGAATTAGCGGACTTTTTTTTTTGGTTCAGACCACGCAGACGATGGTCCTCTTCTAAATATAGTCACTTTGCGAACGTTGCATTGCCTTATTAAGCGTTGGCGCGTCATTCCCTCAGCTCAAAATCACTCCTCTGGTCGGTCAGTGATCTCTCCTGCCTCCCAAACAAGGACTTCGCCAGCATCGCTTGTTCCACGCAACTTATTATTTACTTGTTTATTTTTTTCTGTTTTCTTTTTTTTTTCAGACAGCGTCATAAACCAAACCAGCCGAGCTCAACCCGTAGAGTTTGTACGTCAACTTGAACACTGTTTTTACAATCTGTACAGTTTGAATCTATTATTATTAACTCTCTCTCTCTCTCTCTCTCTCTCTCTCTCTCTCTCTCTCTCTCTCTCTCTCTCTCTCTCTCTCTCTCTCTCTCTCTCTCTCTCTCTCTCTCTCTCTCTCTCTCTCTCTCTCTCTCTCTCTCTCTCTCTCTCTCTAACTACCTTATTATTTCTGACTTAATCTCTCATCACCTTAATCTCATCTCTCGCACCTTCATCCTCCTTGGGCCACTCCAGGTTTCCAGCCTTTATAACCATTGTAGGATATTAGCTCACCTTAATTTTATCATCTGTATCTTTCGTGTTAAAATTTTTCTCAAGCACCAACATTTAGTTTCACATTACCTGTCATAATTTACAACTTTGATTTCATGGGTAAAGTGCTGCCGGCGTGCATGTCACTCCCGCCGCGGCAGGAGACACATACATCTGCTCTCGAATGTTGCATGGAATGAAGAGCTTGCATGTGGTCGCGAATCAATACTTGTGAAGAGATTATCTACTCTTTAACGAGAACTTTTACTGCCTGATCGTTTGCCAGTGGAGAGATATGACTGTGTCTGCTCATAAACACGAGTTATAACGTAAAGCTCCACGACGCCCCTCTGCCTTTGTGTCGCCGTGGAGTCGCTGTGTTAAGGTGCTTGGTCAGTGATATGTGACAACGATGATGGAGGGACATGCTCATTGGCTCCACTCCACAACTTAACGATGTACATTAATAAGTTGAGGATCTGAGCCACAGCGGTTACTGAGCTGCATGGATTGGGTGCCATGATCTGCGGAAAACACTGGTCCGTCAGATGCTGGAATTTTAATGCAGGGGGAAGTGGTGAGCCTTGTATGGCGTTCCCCGAGCAGCGCCCCGCCCTTCCCCCCTTCCCTCACTCAGCTCTCGCGTGTCATTAACTTCTACCTGTTTTATGTCATCTGCTCGTCCATTAATCTCCGTAATTGTGGATTCATTGCTAAGTCGTTTGTTTTTTTTATGTGTGTGTGATGCGGTGTTTCCTCATCAGCGGGATGAGTCACGTCGCAGGTGTTCCTTTCGTCCACCGTTCGATATCCCTCAGCCAAGCCCTCTCTCCCCTCCCTTTTCGTTCCCGCTTCTCCCCTTCCCTCACTGCCTCGCTTCCCGCCCCCACCCGCCTCTACAATCAGCCGGTCGAAGATCTGGGAAAGACCACCGCTTATGCATGGTCTGTGGGACGCACGAGCAGACAAGCGCGCGTGCACACACACACACACACACACACACACACACACACACACACACACACACACACACACACACACACACACACACACACACACACACACATACAGGCAGAAAGATTGTAACATATATACATATTTACAAGACTGATGGAAGACAAAAAAAAAAAAGCTGAAGAATAGGAGTTGTAAATGACTGAAAGAGAGAAAAGTGTCATGTATACACTTACAGATAGAAAGCTTTAAATTGAACATCCATATATTTCAGAAATGGATGCAGGCGTTTGGATAGCAACGTGTTCGGAGATTTCAGCAGGATTTCTGAAGGCTGTGCATATTACTTAAGAAATTTACAAGTGACATCTATGATATTTTACTGAGTCGTAAAAGCACTTGAGCGAATCCCAAGAAGTGGCGTTGCAGCAAGAACGTGAAAAGTGGCTGAGGGGGAGGAGAAGACCAGTCAGGAATCTCAGACTGGGGGTGTCCTGAGGTGGTGTGGTGTAAGAAGTAAAATCAAAGCAAGTTCGTAAAAAAACCTCCATGGATATAGTTAATGGTGTTCAGATTGGGGTGAGGATAAGTGGAGGCGGGGGGTTGGGAATAAATCTGGCGTGTTTGTCTGGCCCTTGGGTGCGTGCTTGTCGCCCGCCTGTGTATTATGAGTGGCAGCCCGGTGACCAGCTGCTTCCCGACCGGCCGTCACACCGCCATTCAAGGTAAGCAGGCAGGTGGGCAGCTCTGCAAATCTGTGTCTGGAAGTAACCTTCAGACTGTTCTGGCTCCTCCCACCCAACCACCCACCCACCCTCTCCCATTCTCTCTCTCTCTCTCTCTCTCTCTCTCTCTCTCTCTCTCTCTCTCTCTCTCTCTCTCTCTCTCTCTCTCTCTCTCTCTCGTGTTTTATCGAACCCTTCTTCATCGCTAAGCACTTTTTAAGTGTCCTTCTCCTCCTTCTCTACCCCTTCTTTCCCCTTTTTTCAACATATCATCCTTTTCTTAGATACTTCTCCTCCTCCTCCTCCTCCTCCTCCTCATTCTCCTTCTTCTTCATCCCTCTTCTCTTATTCCTCTCTCCGTCACCTCCTCCTCCTCCTCCTCCTCCTCCTCCATCGTTAGGTTCCCACTAACATCTCGAAGCGATAAATACTGCAGACGTTTATAATTTGAGCGACGGTGGATACTGGGCTTTGAATTTTATAAGAATATAATGATGGGGAGAATTTAGGGCTGCGGGGAAGCACCAGTGACCGATATTGTGACTTAAGCGCGACGGAGAGAGAGAGAGAGAGAGAGAGAGAGAGAGAGAGAGAGAGAGAGAGAGAGAGAGAGAGAGAGAGAGGAGGAAGAAGAGGAGGAGCTGGAGGAGGATCTGAAGCGGGCTGCGGGATGGACTGGGAGGACCAATAACGTGAGGTTTATTTTTCGCTAACCACACTGTTGGCTGTCTAAGTGACGAGCGTTAGGTATTCTTTAGTGCGTCTTGATCGTCGGGGTGTGTCGCGCCTTGTCTTCGTCTTTTTCTCACTTGGAAACGACAGTTGTAGGTTGTGGGTGACAATTGAGGGGAGAAATAGCTGTACACGGGTGATGATTTCTCTCTCTCTCTCTCTCTCTCTCTCTCTCTCTCTCTCTCTCTCTCTCTCTCTCTCTCTCTCTCTCTCTCTCTCTCTCTCTCTCTCTCTCTCTCTCTCTCTCTCTCTCTCTCTCTCTCTCTCTCTCTCTCTCAGTACCTGTCGCACTGTCTTCCCGTCAGTTTCCATCAAGTGTGGGCCGCCATCCGAACTCCCGCTCTTCGTTGTCTCCCTCGAGTATGATCCTCAGCCAACCAGTACTAAGGGTCCACCTGATCTGATGATGATTAGGCACGTGCCCTCCATCTCCTCCTCCTCCACCTTCTCCTTCCTCTCCTCCTCCTCCTCCTCCTCCTCCTTCTCCTCCTTCTCCTTCTCCTTCTTCTTTTCCTCCTCCTTCTCCTTCTTCTTCTTCTCTTCCTCCTCCTCCTCTAATGTCCCGTTCTATTCTCCCCCCTCTCCTCTCCTCTCCTCTCCTTCTCTCTGTTCTACTCCTACAAGTGTTATTGGTGCTCTTATCGTTACCTCCAGCACTATAACTAAGCATACTTGTTTCACTAAGAAGGCAATATCAGTCTGTCTCTACCTTGCATTTTCACAGTTTTGAGATCAAATTTGTGGATAAAACCAACACCATTGAGCTCGGAATGTGCGAGAACCAGTGCGATGAAATAACGAAATGTAGTAAGTTCTGGTCTGTCCAAAGTTACGAACAAAAAAGTACCGGAGAGGCGTCCACTGCTATTACTGTTGCCACCATCGCCTGCCTGCGCCATATTTCATGCAACATTGCTGGCATACTGGTACTTAGTTACTATTACCACTATTGCTCCTGCTACTACTGATGTTGCTGCTTCTGCTGCTGCTACTGATGATGATGATGATGAAGATGATGCTTGCTGCTGTGGCTGCTGCAAATGTACATAATACTAATGCTGATCCCTCTGCTACCACCACCACCACCACCACCACCACCACTGCTGCTGCTGCTGCTTGCTGCTGTAGCTGCTGCTGCTCCTACTACTACTACTACTTTTACTACTACTACTACTACTACTACTACTACTACTACTACTACTACTACTACTACTACTACTGCTGCTGCTGCTGCTGCTGCATGCTGCTGCTGCTGCTACTACTACTACTGTTGCTACTACTACTGTTGCTATTACTACTACTACTACTACTACTACTAGTACTACTGAGAGAGAGAGAGAGAGAGAGAGAGAGAGAGAGAGAGAGAGAGAGAGAGAGAGAGAGAGAGAGAGAGAGAGAGAGAGTGAGAGAGAGAGAGAGAGAGAGAGAGAGAGAGAGAGAGATACAAAAAGACAGATGGAAAGAAAGGAAGAAAGAAAGACAGACAGACAGAGTAAGCGTACTGCCCGTGGTGAATGAAACCTCACCCGGCGCTGACAGGAAACGCCTCCACACCAGCCATGAGGGGCACCGGGCAGCAATGGGACGGAGTTAATTCCACGGGTTTCCTGAACAGTACTATTGGCAACAGTCGGCGCGGCCTCTCAGTCCCTGCAGCCGCGCGAGTCATGTACTCTCGTAGACCGCCTCTGCTAGTTATAAACCAGACCATCGCATCGCCACAGTTTAGTGCTCCAACTTCTGAGACTCGCCACAGAGGGACGCCCATTACGTTATAAAGGCGGGCGTCCTTAGCCAGTGATAAAGATGATATGGAGCTCACGGCTGATGCAGTGTTGCGCTAAAACATGGCATCGTTTATCATATCTCTCGATCAGAATGGGCCTGGTAACCCAAGCCTCGGGGCAGATTGCCCGCCGATAGTGAAAACAAGAAGATTCTTTATAGATTTAAGTTTGCTGCCTTGACGGAAATAAATAATAATTACCATTGTTTGGGGAAATGATAGCGCCATCCATTTAGGAGGTGAGAAATTTGTGTCGTAATGGTAGGGTGTTGGTCTTAGTGGCGTAGGTTTTTATAGCAGCTGGGTAATGTATTTTTGTACGAAATTCGGTAGAAATTGGAAAAGTATATTTAGTGAGCTCGCAAAATATTTTCACAGAGTTTCACCATGAGTACCTATATATATATTTATACTGACACTTTGCGGTGTACAGATCACCTCCTACACTGCACCGCCTCTCTTGTTTTCGTGCCCTCTTTTCCTGGTGCCTCCACTCGCCCCTCGCCGTACCTCCCGCCCCGGCTCTTCCCTCACCACTGATGCTGCCCTCGCCGCCACTTTTTCTCACTCTGGCCTACTGGAATACTTTAGTGATATTCGGCTTCGATCTCTTTGAAATTAGCACACACACACACACACACAACACACACACACACACACACACACACACACACACCACACACACACACACACACACAACACTACACACACACACACATCTAGCTACCTTGAACATTTTTTTTATCTCTTATAATCTATGTAAGCGCAATTATCAGTGTTTTCTCACCTATAACTTGCTGGTTTATTCTTTTTTTTTCTTCTGATAAAAGAAACTTGTTTCTTGTGTACTAAGGTTTTTTCTTTGTGTTTCATGGTTTGCAGCAGGCTTGTCACAAAAACTGACTCAATTAAGTTAATCATCATCCACGAATTTTATTATAACTCGAATTTTGATAAAGCTGTGGCATTTTGTTTCTAGTGATTAAATGCATGCAAATACCTACATGTTTAGCCACTGCCCTTCCAAAGCAGTCACTAATATGGGATGAAGGGCTAAAGAAAAAAAGAAGAAAAGGATTGTAGATTATTTCCTAGAGCGCAAAGTGAACCCCGTCACGCAGAGCACAACAGAGGCAGTGGTGACAGTAAGGCGCGATAGCGGAGGATGGCTCTTGTTTTATTGCACACTCCCTCTGTTCCTCTTCCATTTTAACTTCTTGTCTCCCTTCCACCGACTCTCTTATGACCTACTTGTGTGTGTGTGTGTGTGTGTGTGTGTGTGTGTGTGTGTGTGTGTGTGTGTGTGTGTGTGTGTGTGTGTGTGTGTGTGTGTGTGTGCAAGTGATCATCCAGTGGGTTCAGCCCCTAGTTTTGGCTGTGATGGATAATTTACCTTGATTACATAGTAGCTCAGGTGTGCTGCCGCCTCCTGCATGCTAACACGATCGATGCTGCGCTGCTCCTCCCCTGCCCCCCGCTCCTTTAAGTCTTTACTGCTCCTTCTACCGAGGTCATTCAGACAAGTTGTCGCTTATTGAACCAATGATTAGCACAGGCGCAATCATTTTTTTTCTCTTCTTTTCCTTGCGTTGCTGTGGTCGTGGTGAGTGGTAAGCAGCCATTAAGTAAACTGGAGACGCTATGTGGGAGACAGAGGTATTAAACCGCAAGGACGAGACAGACGTGGATGGAAGACGTAACTTAACTTCAACTGTGGCAATTTTTCTTGATTTTTCCTACATTGGTCTGACAAGTGATGACGGTAACTGGCGATGCTTTGCTTTCTTAAGGTTTCTAAATTCCCGGCTATTCTGTTTGGCAGGGGACTCTCCTAATGGCGAGCAGGCTGCCACGCTCTCCACTGCGGGGTGCACTGTCTTGGGTGCAGGTTGTCAGGTGTGACTCCAGTTATTACTTTAGCCTTCGCTCTCATCCTGGCCGTCTTTTGTTTATTAGGTTGTAACTAAACCTCGTCGTCACTTCAATTTATCAGATACGTACACACCCTCAAAAAATATTAAAACAATCTAGTAAATTTCGTAAGTCATCGAAGTGTCATTTAGAGAAGACAGCATTGTTAATTAGAATGCCTTGTTTTTTTGCCGCGCTTGACCATGAAAAGTGTGCTTGGGAATATTTTATTGGTGTCATGTACTGTGCCTGATCGCTCGCGGGAATGGATGACTGGACAGTCGGCGATCAGGCGATAACCTGAGAGCTGGCCGGGCATGAGCAGCCTTGGTAATGTGGCGCCTCCGTCTTCAATGGAAGCGAAGACCATCATTTGTCTGCTATTGCTGTTACTTACTGCATTTGCCTTGCCTGTACCTCTTTAATACATTCCTAATACAGAGGACAAATTAGAAATAAAGACATCCTACTTAGCATCTTTGCCATTCTCCCCAGGCAAAGATTCTCCCTTTGACCGACATCTTATCTGAATGTTAAATAGTTAGAAAATGAAGTCTCTTATTGACCACTTCTCTACTTCTCATAACCGAGTGTCTCTCTGTCGTCTCGCCTTATCGTCTCCGCACCCACACAAGGATACCTGAAACCATTTGTCGGAATGCAACATGTGTGAACCCCAATTAACGAGTTTGATTTAAACGACTCGAAGCGAACTTATAAAAGCTTGCTTGCTATTTTTTAATTTACGTAGCGAAATGTCGGGAAATCTTTTAAAACTGATGTGGTTCAGTGCTCTCTGAAGGCTTAGAGAGAGAGAGAGAGAGAGAGAGAGAGAGAGAGAGAGAGAGAGAGAGAGAGAGAGAGAGAGAGAGAGAGAGAGAGAGAGAGAGAGAGAGAGATATGAAGACTGTCAGACAAACAACTAGACGGACAGACAAATGTCCAGATAGAGTGAAATAGACATGCATACAATTATTCAGACAGACCAACAGAACTGTAGACAAACAAAATGACAGGCACTAAAAATAAAAGGAGATAGAAAATAAAAGAAACTCAGGCATACATATATAGAGACAGGACAGACCAATCAACCACCAGTTCTTACATTACTTTCACGTCCCTTACAAACACTACCCCTCTCTTTCCTCCTCCTCCTCCTACTCCTCCTACTTCTCCTCTTCCTCTTTCCTCTCTCTCTGCTCTCCTCTTCAACTTCCATGTTTTTTCCTCATTCTTCTCGTCTCCCTTCCTCTCTTCTTCATCCTCCTTGTTTCCCTTCATTTCTCTCCTCTCTTCCTTCTCACTCATTCCTCCTGCGTCCTCTTCTTTATCTTCCATATTTCTGTTTATTCCTCTCCTGCGTCCTTTCTCCTTCATCCTGTGTGTTTTTTCTCTCCCTCCCCACACTTGGTCTCTTCCCGCACTCCATCAGTCACTCCCTCGCTTTCAAATCCCCAGTCATCCAGCTCACATTAATTCAAGACGAGTCCAGCGAGAGATAATAAGTCACAAATAATGACTGATTGAGCCGTGTACCCAGCCCTAAAAAGAGACAATAAGGATACACATATTGAGCTATTGACTCGTAACAGCGGGCGAAAAAAAGGATAAGGTATAGAGACGAGAAAGAAAGAGACGGAGAGGGAGAAAGAGAGACTCGGCCATCACGACCACCATCACCACCACTATTACCGCCACCATCACCCTGCCAAGTCAACGCTCCCGGCCGTTTTTCCACATGAATCGCCATGAACATCCCTCATTATCACCACGGTATCTGTCATGCTCGCCGCTCAATGCCTGTCACTAATAAAACCAATCTCAATCCCAGTCCAGTCCAGACGGGTGAGATGTTCTAATCACATCTCTGTCTCTCCATTTCTGCGTTTTGCTTTTGAGATTGGCCGCCAGACCAGTCAGTACCTAAGGGCGAGTGGTGAGTGAGCGAGTGGTGAGTGAGTGTATGATGGTACGGAGTGTTTTCTCTCCCTATCTTGAAGGCTTTTAACAGACTCTAGTGGAAGTTATATTGGAATTTATAAGGGTATTTTCATATTTTCATTAGTAATTTAAAAGTAATGCAGAAGTGGGAAAAGAATGAAATAAAATAATATGACATCATCTCTGGAGGAGTATCGTCTCCGTATCTTGACGGCTTTTAACGGATTCTTGTGGCAGTTACTGGAATTTACAAGGGTATTTCCATGTTTTTCACGGAGGAATAGAGCAGAAGTGTGAGGAAAAACTAAAATAAAGTGACTGAACATCTTTGTGGAAGTTTTGCCTCCGTTCTTGACGACATTTAACAGACTCTAGTGGAAGTTACTGGAGCTTCCAAGAGTGCTTTCATGTTTTTCATTGATAATTTAAAGGAAATGTAGGAGTGTAAAAAAAAAAACCGACTAATCATTTTTGTAGGAAGTTTTGCCTCTGTATATCTTGACGGCTTTTAACAGACTCTAGTGGAAGTTACTGGAGCTTCCAAGAGTGCTTTCATGTTTTTCATTGATAATTGAAAGGAAATGTAGGAGTGTAAAAAAAAAACCGACTAATCATTTTTGTAGGAAGTTTTGCCTCTGTATATCTTGACGGCTTTTAACAGACTCTAGTGGAAGTTACTGGAGCTTACAAGAGTGCTTTCATGTTTTTTCTTTTTTTATTGATAATTTAAAAAGGAATGGAGCATCAGCGTGAGATAAAAAAAAAAACACCCATAAGAACCCTTTAAAAATAGTCCTAATGAAAGCCCAAAACATTAGGGAAAACGAGCCTAAAAGTGAGAGAGGACGAAGAGAGGAGGGAGGAGGGTTGGGAGGGAAGGAAAGAAGGAGAGAGGAAGAGCGCATCGGTCAGTAGGTCATAAAAAGAGTGAAGTACATATGTAAGTTTTGTTTCGCGTGTTTTATGTGCTTCCTTTTTGCATACAACTTAGACGTGTGTGTGTGTGTGTGTGTGTGTGTGTGTGTGTGTGTGTGTGTGTGTGTGTGTGTGTGTGTGTGTGTGTGTGTGTGTGTGTGTGTTCCCGTGCGTGTGTGGTGGATTGGCTCATTGGGCTTCTATGAGCTTTATTTGACGCTCATTGCTGTGTGCGTGTTACTGGCCCATTATTACGGCAGCGATGTGCGTGCGTGTGTGTGTATTTGTGTGTTGTAGGGACCCACAACCATCACACACACACTCTACCCTCCATCCCTCCCACCACCACCACCACCACCACCACCAGCGCTCTCCTTCCCTAACTAAACGCTACGTACACTTACTTAACCATCTTTCGACGTCTAGAGGTCGCACGCCGCCGCTTGTGAATGCTTTTTATACTTATATTTTCCGACTTTCGCCTCGGTTACTTACACACAGAGTCACGGCAGTAGCGGACAACCGTGGGTGTTATTAAGAGGGAAAGGAGGAGAGGGAAAGGTTTGGGAAAGGCGGGAAGGGTCAAGGAAGGTGGTCTGAGCAGAAATGGAGATGAAAAAACGAGTCGATGAGAGAGAGAGAGAGAGAGAGAGAGAGAGAGAGAGAGAGAGAGAGAGAGAGAGAGAGAGAGAGAGGGGAGGGAGGGAGAGATGAGGAGATAGGTAGGTAAAAGTGGCGAGTAGTTTGAAGGGAGAGAGAGTGGTAGGTGGAAGGAAGAGGCCGAGCACGGAGCTAAAGGGGCGTGGTGCCTTAAAACATTCGTGTAACAGGTAAAGAACTTCAAATTTAGGTGCGCGTGTTGTGATTAGACAGTAATTGCGGGTTGTCAGCTTCTTCTCCCCGTTTCCCAATCTTACGAGGGAACGGGTCCCGCTCACCCATTTACACTTTGTTCATGGGGCGTGGTATTTTTCGCGCTCTTGTTGTTGTTGTTATTGTTGTTGTTATTATTGTGATGGTGGTGGTGGTAGATGGTGGTGTTAGGTTAGTCATTGTTGTCCTCGTCGTCGTCGTTGTCATTATTGTTGCTGCCACCATTTTTCTGCTATTTTCGTTACTGTTGTTCTTGTTGTCTTACTTTTATTCTTGTCGTTGTTATAGTTCCCAGCCTTATAATGAGCGGCTGCCGTCGCTGCCTGAGTGGACCCGATCGACCGTTCAGTGATTGATTCTCCACGTTGGCCTGATTGATGGTTGCATCCCTCACTTTGCCTGCGCCACCAGGATTGATTAATTAAAACCAGACCTTGTGCTTCACTTAAGGTACCTGTTTGAGCGCCATGTAGCTTTGTCCTGCCTCATGTGACCTGCCCCGGGATGTGTAGTGCATTTATATATATTTTTTTCTTTTAGCGTCGACAAGTGACCGCGGGTCTTTACGTCTGGCGTGCGTACAAATTATATTTCCACTCCCCTACGCGAGTGTTCTATTAGTGTTGTGCATTTGTGTCTGGCTATGTAAGTAATAAGGCACAGTGCTTGGATTAAACATGCGCTGCTACTGAGCCGCTCTTTAGGTGAGAATTTTGCGGCTCAAACCACAAATCTGACTGGATCAAAGAATACCTGAAGCGATATCAAATTTTTATTGTCGTTTGCTCGTCAAAAGCATCAATCACGTTGTTGCTTTGAAGCCGCTTTATTGACGTAGAATAAAGTAAAAAATGGTAAAGAACATTTTAACGACAGTTTTCAGAGGCGAGAGAACTTGGGCGATGCTCATCAAGAAAAATAGCGTTGACATCACTTGGACTGTCTTCATCTCGCATCGCACCAACTTATCCGTCCAGTCATCAGGTTGAATAAATCACCACAAGTAAACACAGAATATGCATCGCGGCGGCAGCTACACAACATCCGGAGTTCGTTTGCGTGTACGTGGTCTTGGAGGGACAGGTTCTGTACCATGGGACCCAGCAATGATTGCAAGATAGAGCGAGGACAGAATTCAGTGATAGTGATGGGGTTCACATAAACCGAGAATCCTGGGATAAAGTTTTAACTCTCACTTTCTTGGTGACAACTGACTCCTCTTGCCTCTCCTCCTGAACCCGGGGCAGTGCGCCTTTGTCTTCACTTCACAACAAAGAATACTAACATTAAATGCAGTAACTACCCTTGTTGATGTGCTAAATTAATGTTCCGCCGTTTTTCTTTATGATAAGTCGATCTACATTGTTACTTTTTACGCATTTTAAACATAACATTAGGATCTTTTTTACTTCAAACGCATTGATTTTATAATAGTACAATTTATAAGTTGCTTATTACAGTAATGGTACAGGATCAAAAAGAGATACTTGCCAACACACGAAATCCTGGTTCATGCGTGGTAAAAAAAAGAAAAAAAAGAATTACTTCTGCTTCTTGCCTCATAATACGTAGTTATCGGCCAATTGGCTTCCAGTAATCGTGTATTTATTAACATACGTAATTTCCTCTCGTATCCTCCGAACTGGCTAATTGCATGATCCCCGTCTCTCCTGGCCTCGCTGTGCTTACTCATTCTCACCTTTATTCCGTTTTCATCCTTAATGCGAAAGTGAACCAGTGTTTTTACTTTCATCTCTTTTACTGATAAAGTCGGCAATTTTTTTATTTATTTATTTATTCTTTTTTTTTTCTTGTTACTTGAATTGTTCCGAGAAGAATATTAAATCTAAACTGGCTAACGCTGTTGAAACTTTCTATTGAACTTTTTTTTTTTCAGGGAGCTGCAAATTATCTGACATGTTATTTATTATTTATATATTTATTTATTTATTTATTTATTTATCGATTTATCATATACTTATCTGTCTCTTTAATCATTAACTTATTCAATTTACTTTTAGCCCCTTGAGCCAGCCTCCCCTCACAAGTCAAAAGAAAACTTGACAAAGATAGCACCTGCCAGCTTCTCTATGTGGTCTAATATTATTTTTTGTCAGACGAACACCTTAATGCCGCGCGGGTGGTGAGTGCAGATACTCAGATGTTCAAATGAACCCTGAGTAAACAATGGCTGCTGAACACTAATATCTGTCACATGAATAAGATAATAAGGCCAAACATTGCCAATAAAACAGACGAGTTGTCACATTTACTGGGCAGCTAGCAAAGGGTGTGCCGTGAAGAGGAGATGAACCTGCACTACGTTATCTTTGGAAGTCAGTGGAAATTTAGGGAACAATAATTAGCAGTCTTCGCCTCCGCCTCAGCCAAGGACTTACTGCTTGAGGAAAGGTCAAGAAAGTAAGCCAATGAGAGGATGTAGATGTAACACGGTATGGGGCCAGGGAGAGAGAGAGAGAGAGAGAGAGAGAGAGAGAGAGAGAGAGAGAGAGAGAGAGAGAGAGAGAGAGAGAGAGAGAGAGAGAACTGAAAGTAAAATAGGTAGATCAATTAAGCAGAGAGACAGTTGGATGGATTGATAACCAGATATACATAAGAATGAATACCAGCTGTGGAAATTTTTTTTTCCTCTATATTTCTCAACGTTTAAAGAAGATTGAACAATGATTTAAAAGATAAATATATAGATAATGCTTCATCGCCGCCTTCCAAATAGTGAATGGAAAAGAATTCAAGTCAGATGAGCCAATTTAGCAAGACCCGGATGTCCTTGATAATTCTCTCTCGGAATGGTTTACTTTATAGAAAGGTGGAGAAGCAAGAGTCAGGCAGAGAGTTTCGGAGATTACATAACCTTCTTAATGGTGCCCCGCTGCCATTGCCGTGTGGGGCGCTATGGCGGACGGCGCGGCAGCTCCTGGAATGCAGGCAAAATAATCCCTCCGCTGCTCCCCCGCTGATGACTACTAATTTCGTTTATGAGAGAATAAACAAAAGGAATCGCCGCTTTACGTAGATGAGGACTCTATAAGGCGTGCGATCTTGGCCTCCCTCAAGGTTACCTGCCGTCCCTCGACGCCCTGACCTGGTGCAGATCTTTTGTTCCCTGGAGTGTGAACTGGCAGGCACCTGCAGTACGCCCTGAACGCCGCCCTTCATGACTGCACTCAAGTACTATCACGTCTAAACACTGGCTTCAAGACGTTCATTAGGACTCACGTTTATTTATTGCCGTTTATTTATTGCTTTCGCCTGCAACAGTCATCGTGCATCTCCTCCAGCCATCCGCCTCACCCAGGCCGTCATCTGGTGGGTCCTCCAAACACCCAGTACACTTGTCCTGCCGCACCTCAAGGTCACCAGACCCTCGTCACTCGATCCAGTGCCCTGTCGCTCTCCCCGCCCACCAGTGTCCGCCTGCCATCCACCGCACCCTCGCACCCACTCCTTCTCTCGCCGCCACTTCAGCTCGTTAAGCTAGATTCCTTCAGCCCCTCCATACGTGCAGCAATGAGAGGCGATAGTGAGGCCCGCTGCAAAAAAGCTCCTCCTGCTGTGCAAAGCCAAAAGATGTGCGTGTATATGTGTGTGTGTGTGTGTGTGTGTGTGTGTGTGTGTGTGTGTGTGTGTGTGTGTGTGTGTGTGTGTGTGTGTGTGTGTGTGCGCGTGTGTGTGTGTGTGTGTGTGTGTGTGTGTTTGCAATAGCAATGGCTCTATACATTAGTCTTTCAATTGTGTCCCTGGCGATACCAAAATAACATCACATGTTTAACAAATTAATCTTGGGATCGCCTCACCTGTCAGGCGAGTTAGTGGCAACAGCTACAACACTAATGCCACTTTCGCCACCAATTGGGATCATCAGAAATATCATAAAACGGCTTAATAAGTGTCTGCACCGTGGCGAAGGTACTCGGCGACGCCCCTGGTGACGGACGCAACTCAAAGCGCTCCATGAGGCAAATATTATAATTAGCTCCGAACACAGTGCTTAGTGAGCCACCAAGCGGGGCGGAACACGGCGGGCGGGGCGGGAGAGGAGGGTCCTGCTGCGAGCAATAACACACGTGGCAATAGAGTCTGCAAACTTACTCTTCTCATAAATCCCTGCGCACATGGACCCCGCAGAGCTCAGGCGTGTTGCTTCCTCCATCTAATCTTCCCCACCCCTCCTTCCTCTATGTAGTCTTTTGTAGTTCTCCTCCTCCGCCTCCCATGCATTTCTTTTGTATTCTTTTCCGTTTTTCTCCTTCACATTTACTTGCTCTTCGTCTGACTATATATATTCCTCTTCTTCTTCCTCCTCCTTCTCAACCTCAATTGTCATTAGCATTCGTTATCATAATTTTCGTCTTCTTTTTATTCCTCGTCCTCACTGTCATCATAATTTTTTTTTCTAATTATTATGGCTTTGATGTATCTGTATTTGTTCTCTTCTTTCCTTCTCCTTGTTCTCGACCTCCTCCTCCTCCTCCTCCTCCTCCTCCTCCTCCTCCTCCTCCTCCTCCTCCTCCTCCTCCTCCTCCTCCTGTTCTCCATTACTCCACATTCACCATCACGACCAGCACTACCATAACAGTCACCACTATCAGCAGCACCATCACTACCACCACCACCACCACCACCGCCGCCGCCGCGTCCTGATTCACTCCTGCTTTCCTCACCGTGTTAGTTAGTGGTCGCCGCGTTATCGGACACATCGCCGCGTCATGATCGTCTTGTAAGAATTTCACACCGCAACGTTATCTCCTTGACTCTCTTTCGTGCAGCCCATCCTTGCTGTTCCTTCCTCGCCTCTGTCTTCTGATAACAGTATGATTTCTTCTGGTGGCGCTTTTTTTTTTTATCTTGTGTACCTCACAGACCAAGGGCGACAAAAATGGATGAGGGAAAAATAAAGAAAAAGTCCCGTACGAATTGCTGCTGCTTAATAGAAATTGGAAGGTTAGAAAGAGAGAGAGAGAGAGAGAGAGAGAGAGAGAGAGAGAGAGAGAGAGAGAGAGAGAGAGAGAGAGAGAGAGAGAGAGAGAGAGAGAGAGAGAGAGAGAGAGAGAGAAAGGCTATTTTTGTTTTCTGAGGTGTCTTATTGCGTTTTTCTATTCTCATTTGTTCTTATACATTTTTGGTTTAGGCTTTTGTTACATTATTAACACCTTTGTTTCTCTTGCAGGTGTTTATGTGAGTTGAACTGAGTACGTGCGTGCGTGCGTGCGTGCATGCGTGCCTCGAGACTTTCACACGATTTCTGCTTTCTGTGAGTACCTAGTTATGTACTAATTTTTTTTTTTTTCTGGTTTTTAATGTCTTTTCCATAACCTTTATTATGCTCTCTTCTGTTCACAAGTGTGCGTGTCTTCATTTCAAATGGATTTCAGGTTTGCGTAAGATTATTTGGCCTTGAGCATTCTGAATTTTCTTTTTCCTACGTCGTATTATTTTTTTTTTATGTTTCCAATAATTTGATATACTTTCTCTACTTTTTATAGGTGTTTTTTTTCTGGTTCTCGTAGTTATTACCATTAAGTATCTACATATACTCATTTCTCTTCCATGTTGTGTTTTTTTTTCCTAGTTTTCTGTCCGTTTTTTATTAACCTTGTAATTTTTACGAGTTGCTGTATTTCCTCAATTTCTCGCACCTTCCCTCCACCCCTGCTTTACTTAACTGTATCTTAAACAATTCTTCGATTACCTTCTTTCCAACCCTTTTTATTTTTTTATCTTTTCCTGTCCCTTACAAATCCCATCCACATCCTTTTTACCTCGTCCGGCGTATGACAATCAACAGGGGTCACCTCATAAAAAACAAACATTCCTGTCACACGCGGCAAAAACGAGTCAGCGGCCCCACTTGCACGGCTGAAGGACGTTTGGATCCCGTGTAGCGACGACGACCCGGCGGACAAATGGCGGAGCTGGGTGATGGGAAGGGTCGATACAGTCTGCTGGTTTTTGTAGAATATTTGTACATCCTGCTTCTTCTTTTCCTTGTCCTCCTTATTATCATCCCATCCTCCTCCTCCTCCTTTTTCTTTTCTTCTTCCTTCTTCTCCATATCCCCATCATCGTAGTCATCATTACCATCATTCATCCCAGTCATCATCATCGTCATTATCATCATTATCGTTACCCTCATCGTCATAGATAAGATTTGACATCTTATTGTTATTGTTGTTGTTGTTGTTGTTGTTGTTGTTGTTGTTGTTGTTGTTGTTGTTGTTGTTGTTGTTGCTGCTGCTGCTGCTGCTCCTGTTGTTGTTGTTGGTCTTGGTCTTGTTCTCTTCCTCCTTCTCCTCCTCCTCCTCTTTCATAAGCTTGTTTCTCCTTTTTTCTTGCTTTTTTTTTTTTAACCTCCTCCTCCTCCTCCTCCTCCTCCTCCGGTAAAATGAAAGTCGAGCTCTCACACCTTCTCTTCAAGTGGCGACGTCCTGTCTTCGCTTAACCTTGCATTTTCTCCATCAAACAGCCGAGCCAAGAAACAAAGGAGCCTGGCTATTGCTGCTTTCCTTTTGTATTCCCTTGCGTTTATGTTCCTCCCCCCCCAAAAAAAAAACAAGAATTGTACTCCTTATCATCATCGAGTTTGAAAGAATTGAAGCCGAAATACAACACTATTATTTAACAGCGTAGTGCATCCCACAATCCTCTTTCTCAATCCTTCTCTTCCTCTTGCGCCACCTCCTAAGACTCCACTCCTCATTTTCTCCCTCCTTTCCTACGCTTCTTCCTCCTTCCGATAATTACCACTTCCCTCTCCCTGCCTTCCCTTGCCTTGCCTCCAGCGCCGTCCTTCATGACTGTCACGTAAAGAACCTCAGATGACGAAAAAACAGCAAGTTTCGTCATAGGGGGAGGTGGCCACTGGGCAGCTGGCGGTGGTGGTGGTGGTGGTGGAGGAATAGAGGGAGGAGGTTCTATTAGTGGGTGGTGCGCGAGAGGCTGAACTGAGAGGTAATCGTTGCGCTGGTAGTTGATAATGATCGTTGTAATGAGAGAGTGGAAGGTGTTGGAGAGTAGTTAGCGGAGTTAATTGAATCTCCCTGTTTCTCTCTCTCTCTCTCTCTCTCTCTCTCTCTCTCTCTCTCTCTCTCTCTCTCTCTCTCTCTCTCTCTCTCTCTCTCTCTCTCTCTCTCTCTCTCTCTCTCTCTCTCTCTCTCTCCTTCTCTCTCTCGATCCAAGGTTCAGTTCCAATCTTCCTCCGGGAATGGCCGTCTTCTGTAGCTCTCGTATAGCTAACAGCCCCAGGTTTCTGACTCCTCTCCCCGTCCCACGAATTTATGACGTCTTTTTTCCCCGCTTAGGTGAGTCGGAACGCTGCAGCCAGAGTTAAGTTATATTTGATTTTCATGCTTGAGAGCTAATACAGAAATTACGAGTGCACCTAATCGCGCACGTAGGAATGTTGGTTGGGCCCCCGACTGCCTCATACCTGTCCCAGAACACACACACACACACACACACACAATAGCAGAACCTACATATGTCTACCGAAGACTTATTGTTATTGCTAAAACCCTTAAATAGTTTGTATGAGAATTGAAAAAAGATAAAAAGAAAGAGAAGAGAGAGAGAGAGAGAGAGAGAGAGAGAGAGAGAGAGAGAGAGAGAGAGAGAGAGAGAGAGAGAGAGAGAGAGAGAGAGAGAGATGCACGAAGCCATTAATTTGGTAGGAACTGATCCTGAGGGTGGTGAGATCCATCGGTGGGAAGGATGGGCATACTAGATCGGCTCCCAGTGATGGATGGACGCTGCTGGTAAGGATTATAGGCTGCCACTTACTAACATGATCATCCTTTTTTTTTTTCTCCCCTCTATTTTTATTTTTCACATCCCCATTCTCTTTATCCCCTATGCTATTGACGTGATCGATATTTTTTGTACTCCTGTTACTAGTTCTCTCTCTCTCTCTCTCTCTCTCTCTCTCTCTCTCTCTCTCTCTCTCTCTCTCTCTCTCTCTCTCTCTCTCTCTCTCTCTCTCTCTCTCTCTCTCTCTCTCTCTCTCATATGTAAATATTCAAAAATATTCAAAGCAGCAGTTACCTTCTCAGGTCCTCATTTCCACCACCTCCAGCTCCACCAAACAACACAGATAAATAAATCACTAGTAAAAAAAAAAAAAGAGACAAAAAAGACTCCTGACAAGAGGCAAAGGTTCGCGCGGACACGATATACTCGATAAACAGAAGCCCTTGAGTGATTTAGGGCAGCCAGTGGATTATATTCGCTGAGAGAGGACGCCAGAAAAGACTCCTTTAAATAATGTGTAATTCTTTAAAATATTCAGATTGGTTCACTGGATCGATTGGCGAGGTATCGTTAACTTCCTCGTCGTCCTTCTCCTCCTTAGAAGACGTGGAGGGAGCTTGGGACGTCTGGTATCGATTCGGTGCGTCGTCCTTGTTGTCCTCATCCTCGTCATTCTCGTCCCTTGATGGCCCGGGTATTGTGGGACAGGTTGTAGGTTTCCCCCTGGTTAGTTGTGAGATCTTAGTTTCAGTTTTGGTGTCTGCATCATCATTCCTGTAATGACGCGGTGCAGGGGTGAGGTGATCAGAGGCTGGGTAATCTGCACTCTCATCCACTGTGTTTTGTGTTTCCCTCAATCTTGAGTGATCTGCTGGCTCGCTGCTTACGAAACCTGACAGCTGATAGATTGGAAGCGCAGCAGGAGAGTTAGTATTAAAACACTAAGCACATTTTGAAGTGAGAGGCGTGTTACCTGACTACTGACTTTGACTGTACTGATAAATGTCTTCCGTGCAGTAGTGCTTTGTTTGCGTAGTCAGAATTAGTAATAAAACCTAGCTGTTAGATACAATTGAATTGAATGATCTAACTTTCCCTCAGCGTCCATGCAGGTGCAGCCGAGAGTGAAGATGTCGCATGGAAGGTTATACTCGTAATGGTTATCGCTTCACTGCTCCGCCACGTGTTGACGCATTCACCATCAATTAACACACACACAGGCAGTGGAATAGGCACGTATCTGCATCAGTAATCAAGGCACACGCATAAGCAGCGAAGGCTCGGGCACGTGAATGCGAATAACGGTACGCAGCGCAAGAGATGCAGGCAGTCGTGGTCAGAAAGAAAATAACCTGTACTGGCGTCTTTTTTTTTTTTTTTCATATGCCTTTTCCATCAATCTAATTTTCTTGATCCACTGATAGTCATGTAAGATTCCTAGCAGATTACAAGCCTTGTGATTGAGGGAAGAGCCAAAGTACAGTGGAAGTTAATGGAGAAAGTTGCTCGACTTCTGGTCACGACTGCACCACGAGGCCACCGCGGTTTAGTCAGGCCGAAAATTCTTCTCACGTTCCACACTTGGCAATCGGCAGTTGATTAAAAGGAGGTAGAGTTGCCGGTGTACTCCACGGAAGCTGCAGCAGCCTAAGGAAGAAATTGTTGCCCCGCTAATTGATATGTGTTGTTCATCCGATAGCTGGTATCTCCTGCAACCTAATTAGATCAGCTTTTTTCTCTCTCTTTTCTCGCCACCAATTTCTGAAATATGGCGTGTCTCCCGTTTATCTCTCTTTTTTTTTTTCACGTGCATCTTGTTTTCTAATGTTTTCTTAATGTTTGCTTTGGCAGATTTTATTTGATGCACTTTATATTGGATACATTTAGAATTTAGAGACTTAAAATATTACGCCTTGCATGATTGTACACGAAAAAAGGATGAATTATAATGTGAGAATAGATCATATCCTTTTAAGGCATATAAAGCGAACCCCAGAAAGTAACATTTTCTTGCATCTTCTTCTCCTCCTCCTCCTCCTCCTCCTCCTCCTCCTCCTCCTCCTCTTCCTCCTCCACCTCCTCTTCCTCCTCTTCCTCCTCCACCATGGTCATTATCCTTATCACAACGCCTCCCTCTATCACCAACGTTGTTAATGAGTTTAAGTCAATTAATCTACCTGAGAGATACCTACTAATACAGCACACCTGGACTGAACCCTTTACGCTGCCCAACCTTGTCCTCCCCCATCAGAAAAAAAGAAAAAAAAAATCTTCCCCCCATAGTTAATGCAGGTGGTGACAGAGGGCGCATCACACAAGACGGCAGATATATGTTCGCTGCCTCACAACCAACTGGACCCTAAAGATAATAGCGAACACGCCCCAACTGTTTAACCGTTTTAAAAGAGAAACGATCAGATGCGGGTGTAGTGAGTGAGTGAGAGGCAAATCGGGAAGCTGGGAGTGGCTGGCTGGCTGTCTGGCTGGTTGGTGGCGGCAGAGGTCAGGAGATGAAGGGCCATTGTGTTATATACGAGGAAGTTATATGAATGCGGTTGAGAGTTTTACCTTGTGGTTTGGTGAATGCGTGCTTGGTGCTTCTCTCTGTTTGGATTGACTCGGGCTGGTAACCGGGGAGGAGTGTTAAGGGTGAATGGTCTAATTGTGTTGTGGCGGTGATAGCGGCGATGACGTGGTGCTCATAATGAATCGCAGATGACAGTGATGGGTGTCGAATAAGGGTGTGAGTGACGGGGCGGTGGTGGTGGGCGTCGACGTTGAAAACTTAAAGGTCAAAGTGTTGTTACAAAATGCTGGATTGTTGAGTTGTCTTATTACACCACTACACAGCCAACCACTGGAAACTCAGCCGCGTTGGACAACATTTCTGCCTCTACTGACACTACAAATTGACATCACACATCACTGCTAGACACCATAGCGCTCTTCCACACCACACTTTACTCCACCGCTACTGTGCACTCCACTCACACTCTGCTCCTCTCGACCTCACCGTAATGTAGAGGGAAAGAAGAAATAACATCGTGCATTTTCCACACTCCTCGGAAATATTTCACATCTATACCAGACCACGCACAAGAATAACTCTACTGCACACAGCTTCCCAACACCACACCATAACACTACATCACGTACAATCCTGCGCTACACCATATTCCGTCCAAACATTAGCCCTTCATACCGCATCACGCATCACTCAAACACTAAACTACATTACCCACATACCACAGCGTAACACCGGGCCACACACCACGCTACCGTCACTTCACATCCCTCCCACACACACCTCAGCACTCCACCCGGACGCCACGCCCTGACGCAGGAGGCAGGGCGTGTCCTGGCAGGTGTACTGGTAATGTTGCCTTGAGGGGTGGGCGCGATGAGAGGCAGTTAAGGAGGAAGGTTCTATCATATAAATTTATTTTATTACCACTGACTCGCCTCCGATTCTAGTACTTACATGACATTACTAAACTATTGCAATACGAAATAAAAATAAAAGTCAGGAGTTCGTCGAGTGAGAAATAACGAAATTCGAGAAGGGTCTCTCAGGCTCTGTCAGTCTCCCCTGAAATTAAGAGTAGTTCCAGGGTAGTTAGGTCCTCAGCGGCGCGCCTAGTCCCCGCCGCTTGATGGGTTACGTCCTATAGAACACCAGGATGGAAGCAATCACGGGGGTGAATGATAGAGGGGGATGTGTATTTAGTTAGCGGCGGAAGGATTGGTCTTGCTGAGGAGTGAGTGAGTGAGTGGTCTTGTTGGGCGGGACACTCATCGTTGTAATGGTTTTCGAATAGTTATATATACTACTACAAGTTTCTTTCTTCTTTAGCTTTTTTGCTGCTCCCACATTCATGTTCCCGGACAAGTACGCTCTCACCAAACAAATGCAACTGATATCAAGTACACATTCTGGTGAGCTCTGGCTTTGACGATGAGTTGGTGAGGAGTGTTCTTTGACATCAGAATACAAAGCGAAGAATTGCTGATAAATTTTACTAAGGAATTAATTATGATCATGACAAAAATCTTCTAAGATGGACAGCTGGACAGACTAACATTGGTTGACATGATGATTTCAAGCTGCTAATCTACAAGGCGGGGCGGCGGAGGGGTTGTGGGGAGCAACACTGGCGAGGCGGGGCTGTAAGAAGCAACAAAGGGAGGCCGGGGTGGGGGAGGTAGCACTAGGAGGATGGCGGGGGATGCGACACTGAGGGATGAGCGAAGTTCCCCCAGTCAGTCTAAAAGCGTGGGAGTTTGTTCGTTGCACTGAAATTTTAGGTCAAATTCAAATAAAAACCACTACGTCTTCTCTTCATACACCGCCTAAAAAAATAAACATTCCATCCTCCTCTAATGTGCGCCGCACCGTGCTTTATTTTGACCGAAGCCCTTGACTTTAACCAGTGCATAATCAGCTGCCCAGGTTACTGCACGTCGCATGCTCATAGTGAAGCATGCAGTGTTCACATTGTTAATTCAGTGCAACATTTAGCGAGGTTTGCGTTGTTTATGAAAAAAAAAAAAAAACTTTGTATTTTAATTTCACGACATTTATGAGTCACCGTCGAGATCGCAGCCATATCTCAGCATTCAATCACTTATTTATTTTTACTGGTTACTGTGCTGATGCTGAAGTTATTCTTTGGATTTTTAAATACTGAACAAGAAAGCAGATTCATTAATATGCATAATCATCTTCCTAGTATAATACTATCAAGAGATATCTCATCAGTCTGGCCAACAGTCTACAAAGAGGCCAGACTCGTCCCAGTAGGCAGACGTGCATGAAGGGCAGCGTCGGTAACTGGTCCTTTTCACTTGCCTTAGGAAGCATGTCGCCCCTTGGACCCGGAAGTTGCTGGAATGTTGACAGGTTTGAACAGAAAGCTCACTTTCTTAATAACTTTCTAGACATCTCGATGAGCTGTGATACTTTGAACTTGAAAGTTACTGACCTGTACAAGATCCCAAACAGAGAACAACTAACTATTGTTCAAGAAGTTTGCTGTCCCAGTAAAAAATACATAATTGCAAGGCAGTAATTTCCATAAAAGGAGATTTCCTATGAAATACCGAGTATCTCTTTTCTTCATGATACTATTGAGGTGGTAGGCAATAAGTTGGCATCTGACTCATTAGCTTAGTTACTGTCACAAAAACAAAAACAAAAAAAAATCAGAGGAGTAATTTGGCGCACCTGTAGTACATCAGCCACTGGCAATCCGGTGTTTTTGTTCACCTCTGCACAGCCTCACAAATCGCCATATATATAGATTGCTTGTAGATCCTTACATTCTGTTGTATTAGCAGAAAACTAAGCATAACAGAATACTTGC
>NC_087151.1:6500000-6537500 GCF_035594125.1 Scylla paramamosain | reverse complement strand
GAGAGAGAGAGAGAGAGAGAGAGAGAGAGAGAGAGAAAGCCTGTCCGACAGATGGATAGATAGATAAAGCCTTAGGGAAAAGAATAAAACGGCAGAAGAAAAGACACACACACACACACACACACACACACACACACACACACACACACACACACACACACACACACACACACACACACACACACACAGGCAGAACCGGAAACATCACAAGATCAAATGAGGCTAAACAAGCTCCTGGATGTAACACTGACCTCTGGAAACAAAAATAAGTACGAGTGTGTAGTATAATTTAAAATACACCAAATAAAACCCAGGAAGGCGGTGAGGGCAAGGGGCAGAGAAGTGGTGGTGGTGGTGATGATGGTGGTGGTGGGGAGAGATGTAGAAAATCCCTAATGATCAAGAAAATAAGAGAGTGTGCAGAATGTAGAATATCCAGTGTACAAGGCCAGGCCAGAATTCGACATGTCAAGAAACTGGCTGCAGGTACAGGTACAAGCCGTCCACGATGAAGTACCTCCTCCTCCTCCTCCTCCTCCTCCTCCTTGTTCTTCTCCTCCTCTTCTTTTTCTTTTCGTTCTCTTCGCCTCTCCTCCTCTGCATATTTTTTCCTTCTTCACTTCTTTTATCCCCTCTCCTCCTCCTCGTTTTCTTTTTCTCATCCTTCTTCTCCTCCTTGTCCTTCTCCTCCTCCTCCTCCTCCTCCTCCTCCTCCTCCTCCTCCTCCTCGTCCTCCTCCTCCTCCTTTTCTTCTTCTTCTTCTTCTTCTTCTTCTTCTTCCTTCCTCCTCATCCTCCTCTTTCCCTTCATCCTCCTCTTTCCCTTCCTCCTCTTCTTTCCTTTCTCTTCCTCTTTCTTTGGCACAATTATATTTATAAGTCAAGAATTTTTTTTAGATTGCATTACCTTGTTTTGTTTCTTTACTCTTCTTCTTCTTCTTCTTCTTCTTCTTCTTCTACACGCTTTTATACTTCTCGATTTATTTACGTATTAAGCGGGTAATTTCCTCTTCCTCCTCCTCCTCCTCCTCCTCCTCCTCCTCCTCCTCCTCCTCCTCCTCCTCCTCCTCCGCCTTTTGTATCTTGAAGCTACATTTTTCCTTCTTATCAATTAAGAGAATATTATTTTCATTTTTGCAGTTTTTCGAGTTCAACTTTCTCGACCTCCTCTGAGCCTCTTTGTAATACACACTTTCAAAATTAAGTATGTTTGCATGAATCTTTATCGCTCGTTCTTCCCGCCTTGTTGATTGACCAAGTTTTATAATGTACAGGTTCATGGTTAGCATAGTTTTAAATGCTTTATTTTTTCGGCTTCTCTTTGAAAGCATGGAAGAAATGTGTCTATTCTGGGAACAATACTCTTGATAATTTACAATATAAGATTCAAAGTATAAAGTCTTTCAGCATTCCGGCATTATTGTTATTCAATTGTATGCATCATTTGTTTAGCAGTAACAGTGTAGCAAACTCTTACAAGCACTTTACCACGCCCACCGCCTGCCTTTCCGGGATTTGTGAAGATTCTAAAGACGAGAAATCCACAAGCTTGGGATAATAATGTTAGCAAGGCGGGCGGGTCGCGGGAACTGAGAGGATGCACGGAGGCGAGTGACCGATTCAGCTGCGAAACATGAGGCTTATGAGAGGAGTGATGAATGAACCGTCTTACTACTTTTTTGTGTAGTCTATAATAAGGGTGAACCTGATGGATGAATGTGTTATAAAAGCGGCGTGGTGCTTGAAGGAATATGAGCAGCAGAGAGTAAGTGGAAGAAGTGCATGAGAGAAACTAAATGCAAAAACAGAGAAAACAAACCAGTACAGCTCAAGTCAGGAAAAGGAAAAAAAACACAACTTTTTGTTTTGTATCGCAAGGCACAAAAGAATAGCAATATGAAGATAACCTACGACTTCTAATGTAATGAGAGACCAAAGCATTGTCATGGTTAGTGGGATAAAGTATTCCGAGAGGCTCCAAAGCAGACTGCGGTGAGGGGAGAGCATGTGTGCAGCGTTGTGAGGCGCCGCGCAGTGAGTAGTGACTCGAGGAGGAGTGAAGGCGTGGCTCGATCAGATTAACTGGATTTATTACGCTGTTAGGTGATGTTACAATTTTTTGTGAATGATTGAATTAGAAAACTCTCGCAACGCTGAAAGGTGCGTGTGGGAAGGGTTTAACTGGTGGAAGGAGCAGGAGGAAGAGAAAGATATCTAACTAGAAGGAACAGAAAGATAATTAAACAGTGAAAACTAGGAAGGGAAAAAACTGAGAAGTTTTTTGTTTTGTGGAGGGAGGGAGGAAGGGAGGGAGAGAGGGAGGGAGAATTTATAATATAAGAGCTGATGTACACATTGTTTATTGCCTTTTAAGAAGAGATAGAGTAAGTAGTAGTGATGATGGAAGACGAGAGGGAGAAAAATAAAAATAAAAGGAAAAGAGAAAGAAGAAGAAGAAGAAGAAGAAGAAGAAGAAGAAGAAGAAGAAGAAGAAGAAGAAGAAGAAGAAGAAGAAGAAGAAGAAGAAGAAGAAGATGATGATGATGATGATGATGAAGAAAAAGAAGAAAAAGAAGAAGAAGAAGAAGAAGAAGAAGAAGAAGAAGAAGAAGAAGAAGAAGAAGAAGAAGAAGAAAAGAAAAATATAAAGAACGTGAAAAAACAACAAACCTTGAGCTCCTGACTAGACTGTTTGTATAACTATTTACCTATTAGTGGAAGAGACAGAAGCAAAAAAGAAGTAGGAGGAGGAGGAAGAGGAGAAGGAGGAGGTGGTGGACAACGAGAAATAAAAGAGCATGTCAGTTAATTGCTGTGTTGTCAGTGATATTGTTGTCTGTTAATAGTCTTGTGTTTGCAGTGGCGATGTCAATCAATACTAATGGTGAAAATTTCTGCTTGTTTTTATCTGGATTCAACCGCAGTCAGATACAAACGAAGGCCAGGACGGACACCGCCCTCAAGATGATGCAGGAAGACGCGTTCTGAGGAACACTAGTATTACATTTTTTCTTTTTTTTATTATTATCATTAAAAGTAAGAAACCATACCGAGCCATGAGACCACCCATGAACTCAGCAGCAGCCATGGCAGAACCCAAACATGTTTTCTTCTCTAGTCGACGTAGGTAGAACGCCAAGTAAATTGAAATAATGTTGTGGCAGCTGTGCGCCTCGCCACTGATCGCAGAGTGGATGAAGTAGATATCAGGGTTACGTGCGTCTTCTGCTGTTCGTCACTCGCTGCTCGTCAAGCCAGACTTCATTGTAATAACACCAATAAAATACTTAGCAATGTCTGCTTATTGAATGCTGGTCAGAGTAACGCCAGTTTAGTTGTTTTAGAAATGAATGTGGAACGAGTTCACAGTGTGCATTAAGAACATTGCATTAACTTTGGCAAGATGAAAGAATTGCAACGTGGAAGCAAGAGAGGCACGGCGGTAATCACATGCTGAGGAGAGAAGGGAGCAACCAAGCCTCCAAGAATGTGAGGCGCGAGGGGCGTCGAGGAGCAGACACAGGGGACCAGCGTGAGGCATCGCTTAGGTACACATAGGCTTGACGCGTCCGGTAAGCAGGCCACCCACGCAGCCGCCGCCCCTCGCTGCAGCGCGGGGGCTTGGGGGGACCACGCGTGTGACGAAGGGGTTATGACCGAATATGCCAGGAAACCCTCGGGCGAGTAGATCTGTGGGTTCTAATTTCACGATATCTTATGAATTCATTTTGATTCATTTTGCCTTACATATGAGCACTGATTTATAGTTACGTGGTCTTTTGTTCCACGGCAAGTATTCCACAATAGCGCACACCCAAAATTAAGTAATGAACTGACAGTCATTCCGAGCTAAAGAAGAAAGACAAGTGGATGGTGCATGAAGTTTGAGGCGCTGCGGCTGAGCGGTGACCTCAAAGTTCGCACACTGAACTCGAGCAGCCATCCCGCTCAGCGTCGCCTTCCGACATGCTACCTATGTTTCTGCATACAGCCTATCGTTATATAAGGACCATTAACCATGTTGTCCTTAATGATAACTAAACAATTTTACCCAACAATTCAACATTTGTTTGTTACTTTTATATCATTATTATTATTCTTGTTAATGTCTTCTATTATTATTATTATTATTATTATTATTATTATTATTATTATTATTATTATTATTATTATTATTATTATTATCATTATTATTATTATTACTATTATTATTATTATTATTATTAATATTATTACAAATTATTAGTATTAGTATCAGTAATAGTATTTACAGTATTTTTGAGAGACAAGTACATACATATTGAGACTTACACCACCAATGAATATACAATTAATGACAATTTATAGATAGTATGCACGTGACATGACGATCCCGCGGTAAGCAATAATAAACCGATGCCTGGCCGTGGCCACCGCGGGAATAGCAAGGATGGTGAAATGGTGCTGTGCTTTCGGTTGTTCAAGTAAAGAATGTAGAGTCAATGTCTTTTTATAGATTGAATCCCAAGACCAGAAATAAATAAAAAAAAAAAAAATAAAAGAGAAGGGCTAGGAATGGATAGACATCGCAGAATTGTAGGTAAACCGTACATGAAACCGGTGACTGTGAGAGAGATATCAGGAGCCGTGACAAAACGAAAAGGCAGAAGCTCCAGGGGCACAGGAATAAGTGATGGGAGAGATAATGACTACTACTTACAACACAGTTACTTGTGTCTCTCTACTGCAGGACTGAGATTTTCGTGGAGCACAGTGATATCTCCCCTTGCATGACAGTGTGAATCTCTCTCTCTCTCTCTCTCTCTCTCTCTCTCTCTCTCTCTCTCTCTCTCTCTCTCTCTCTCTCTCTCTCTCTCTCTCTCTCTCTCTCTCTCTCTCTCTCTCTCTCTCAGCTGGACACTGACTGGTTCATTTTACAAGACTGCCATCTTCTTAATGGAATCATTCAACAGTGATTTTTTTTATATCCAAAAGCTGTTGCAATGCAGTGTTTTCACCCTGCAAGAAAGTTATTATTCATCCTGGAGGACAGTGACTTGTTTATCTTGCAAGGAACCCACCGTCTTTATAAAACAATTCAACATAGTGATTTTTATACCCATCGGATTTCTGGCAGTTATTACGTCAAATCAGTAGAATTTAACTGTAAAATATCATTCATAACTCATGTACATGTTTTCTACACAATCTCGTCAATATATCCTCACTTATCTTTCTCTAAATACTCGTACTGCTTCAGTATTTCTCATTCATCAATTTCCACCTTTCCATCTATATGTTCTTCAATTCCTCAATATTTGCCTCAATTTCCATTTATTTCATTACCTCAATATCTATTAAGAGAGAGAGAGAGAGAGAGAGAGAGAGAGAGAGAGAGAGAGAGAGAGAGAGAGAGAGAGAGAGAGAGAGAGAGAGAGAGAGAGAGAGAAAGGAAGATGAACGGACAGACAGACTTGGAAACAGTTAGACAGACCTGACACACAGAACCGAAAAAAAAAGAGAAACACGCACAAACAATCACCAGCGGATATTGACAGCAGAGCAGGAACAGGGCAGGGCAGAGTAGAAGCAATGCAGTGCGACATCATACTTGGTGGGACTGGTCATGTGGTCGTACCGGCTTTTAATTGAGCAACGGGATGGTATATGAAAGTGATAGTTCGGCTCCTAGTTTGGTTCACCTGGAAAATGACCACCGCGTCCCAGAGAGAGCCTGGTAATCTCCCTGTGTGCGCTTAATGTCCCAGGCTACGGGTTTATGAGGAGTCTAGCCAGTGCTCGGTCAAGATGTCTGGCGTGGTCAACATACTTCCCTCTTCCTCTTTTCCTTTCTTTCCTTAGATTTTTACGCAACACACGAGAAGCTGCAAGAGGCCAGTAGACCTAAACATGCCGTTCCCCATATAAATCGTACATATCCCCACTTATCTTCGTTTTTCATAAGTTTAGTTAGTCGTCTTCCTTCGTGATGTGTAATTCATGGATAAATTTGTCGTGTCTGAATGTTTACCTGCACGGTGCATTGTGTTTCAGTGGTTACATACGTGTTAGGTGTATTGAGGTGGCTGTAAGTGTTGATAAGTGAGTGTTGTGATGTGTTGCAGTTCTTACAGTGGTTAAAACATACTAGTGTGGTGTGTTCTAGTATTGATAATTGAGTATTGTGATTGTTACCATTGGCTATAACGTACCAGTTTTGTGTTCTAGTATTAATAAGCGAATGTTATGATGTGTTACAGATGTTCTATTCTGCAAAGGTTATAACATAGGAGTGTGGTGCACTCTGTTGTTCACAGGTGAGTGTTACAGTTATTCTGAGTTAGAGTGGTCAAGACGTGCTAGTGCATTGTATTCTTGTATTTGTAAGTGTTGCCATGTGCTGCAGATGTTGTTAGTTGAGTGTTGTGGGGTGGAAGACATTGTAGCAGCGCCTTGAACCTCGTCCCGCCGTATTGTCTCAGCCACCGCTTTCTTGTACACGTGTGAGGCTTTTTTTTTCATTGACTTTATTGCCTTGTCCACAGATGAGACGGGCAGGTTATTATTACAAGCCTTTGTTGGTGCTATTTTGCGGCACACAGGTTTCCCTCTCTCTCTCTCTCTCTCTCTCTCTCTCTCTCTCTCTCTCTCTCTCTCTCTCTCTCTCTCTCTCTCTCTCTCTCTCTCTCTCTCTCTCTCTCTCTCTCTCTCTCTCTCTTTATCTATCTATGTATCTATCTCTATCATCTATCCATCTATCTATCCATCACGGACTGCCACGACTGGCTTCTTCCAAGTTCCCTATTTTTCTTTTCATGTTTTCTGTGTGTGTGTGTGTGTGTGTGTGTGTGTGTGTGTGTGTGTGTGTGTGTGTGTGTGTGTGTGTGCTAGTACAAAATTCGTTTAATGTAAGTTTGTAGACATTTCCTTTACAATATTATAATACGTCGGAGAGGAAGCAGAAACCATGACAAATGGGAAAGGGAATGGAGCATTATCTACACTTAGTATTTTCCCGCACCATAAAGTAAAGCTCCAGCATTTATCTATTTACTTATTCATGTATTTATTTATTATTATTGTTATTATTTAACATAATGTGAATCCGATTAGTGAAGAATTTTGGCTCGAATTTTCCTCAACGATATCAGATGCTGACGTGAGTGTTGAAGACAAGCACATACAGACAAACAAACAAAAAATATTTATGTATGTAAGTATGTGTGTGTGCATACACACACACACAAAAAAAATCTTTTTAACTAATATTAGCACTGGCTTAACCTGAACCACGATTTACTAGAATCTCTCTCTCTCTCTCTCTCTCATATACACACTCTGAAAGAGCAAGCTGCTTAAAAGAAAAAAATCAAGAGAATTTTCCGCGATGTGCATGCACGCGTGACTCCAGCGAGGAATGTGTGTAGTGTTCAAGACTCACTAATTACAACCACTCGTAAATAATTATGTCAGTGGCCGAATGTCTTCCTTTTGTCTTCCCCCCCACCCCACTACCCCTTTTCTCTCCTCATCCTCCTTGATATTGTGGAGAAAGAAAAGGCTGTTAGGTACTGCTATTTATATTGATTTTATAATTATCAGTACTGCGAGGAACGTAGGGATGAGATGTAACAATATCGATCATGCGAGGGGGTGTTAGGTCCCCACTACGGGATATCTCAGCCAAAACACCATTCTTGAAGATTAGGTCAGCAAGGCGGGCGGTCGCGTGAACTGGGAGGGTGCACAGAACCAAAAGTGACGTCAATGTAACTGGAAGTGTTAGCCAGTTATTCAGGTAGACAAATTCCTTTGATTGTAACGCTACTTATGCAGCTTAGTGATCGATGCACAAACGTGGTTACACTATAACGACCTATGTCATAGAATCTGTGGTCAGAGAAGTAAGGCTCGTCTCACTTTTATTGTTTATGCACCAAAGACACCGGTATAGGATGAAAAAAAAAATGGTATAAAAAAGTCTGCTGCCAATGCCGCTCCTGAAAAGAAACGAGTAGAAGAACCAAGGGAGATGGCCGAGAGAGAGAGAGAGAGAGAGAGAGAGAGAGAGAGAGAGAGAGAGAGAGAGAGAGAGAGAGAGAGAGAGAGAGAATCATGATCATACTCCTGGATAGTGGCATTATAATACCAGGGGCACTGGTGGGGCAGTGGCAGTACAGTACCGGTGTAGCGAGGGAGCGGGGGGAGGGCAGGCAGGGGTGGCGGTCGGTGATGTGGCGGGGAAGGGGCGGCAGCGGCGGGGGTGGCAAGCCTCGCATCAAAAGGAAGGAATGCAGCTCACATTCAAGTCCCAGTGGAAAAAGCTGTATGAAGTTTAAGAGACTTATTTATTATGACACTAAATATTCCTTTCATATCTTGTTAATTTCTGTTATATTGTCTTTAAATTATTGAAAATTTTTACCATTCAGAATGTTATTAAGCAACATTCCTCTGTCAGTCATTCCGCTTCACATGGCCGAGGCTTCCGTCATTCCAAATGCAGGTATATTATGGGGCATATTTCCCTCGTTCCACGCGCTGCATACCATTTTCTCTCGATGGCTGACCATTATGTCGGTAACAGAGCTGCCGCCTGGCCATGTGGCCCCCGGGCGGCGGCTCCTGCCCACCAAAGGTGCCGCCGCCCCGCCCCCTCGCGCCCTGCACCCTCCACACGACGCTCCGCCCTCTAATTAAACGGTGTATCGGTTTATCTTATTTCATGATATACTGCTCGGAGGCTCGCGCGTGATCCCCTTGTGGTGCCGACCGCCCCTAGCGGCAGGGGGCTCTGGGAGGCGTCTTGACTGATGCCGTGCGTGCCCCTCCTTCCTTCCCTTCCTGTCACTTGATCACTGTCATTGAATTCCTGGCATCCCTTGACTTTCCCGCCGTCGTGGTATGTAGTACCTGTAGTGTCGCCCCCATACCTGGCTGACGGTTTGCCCTTGTCCCTATCAGTCTCAGCTTATCCATGTCATTTCTTCATCTTTTCGTCCTCTTTCTTTTTGTCGACATGTACCCCTCTACTCTCACTCCGGAGTTAACTTTAGTCTTGACGAGGTGACAGTGCAGGTGGTGTTGAGGATGACATTAATGGTGGGAGAGGTGATGTGATCCTGGTGGTGATGGTGACTGTTAACGATAATAACAGTGATGGTGATGGTCATCGTTTCCACTTCAAACAAATAACGTTGAATCTTGGCGGTATAGTAGATGTGTAGAACTGTATAATGAATATGGTTTATAATGATCTCATAATGTAATTGTGATGTTAGTGGTAATTTTGACTTAGTTGAAGAAATGGGATTGGTTGGACAAGGAAAAATGGAATTGGAAAGGGAAATAAAAAACGAGGCTTACTGGGGAAGGGCGGGATGGGCGGCGTAGATGAGGCCGTCACCTTGATAATGGTAGTTGAAGAGAGGGACGGAGAGAAAACGAGGTAATGGAATAGAACAGTTTATGGCACACGTGTTTATAAATTCAGTCTGGGAGTAAAGTGTCACAAGGTCATTCACGAAAAAAGAAGAGGAAGAAAAAAAAAAAAGCCTTTGTTGTGATAAGGTGATGGACACAAGGGGTGGCTGGTACATGTTCCCTGCCAGTCACCTTACTGCAGCTCTCCGGCTTGCAAACCTGTCTCCCTCGTCCTCATCTTACCTGCGTCTCTACACTGTCTCCAGCTTATCCGCAAAACCTAATGTAACAAAAATACGCTGTGAAAGGAAAGTTTCTCCGCCGGTAACTAACAGCGACTATAATAAAAATTAGTGTCTTTACGCCATGAACAGGATATAAAAACACGTGCTCTGAATCCAGTGTGGGCAGACCTTGTGTATTTCCTCCTAATTGTTTTGATGTCAACGATTATGAACTGAATCCTACGTCTCTCTCTCTCTCTCTCTCTCTCTCTCTGTGCCTGCCCTGCCTTCTGTCATGTCAACGGTAAAATAATGAATAATAATAAAAATAATTATGATAATAATAATAACAAGTGGAGTGTAGCAGAGCGTGGTTTCGATCCACGGACCTCTGGGTTATGGGCCCAGCACGCTTCCACTGCGCCACTCTGCTGGTGCTTCGTGGACACCAAGCATAATTTCTTGTTTCTGGTCTTGTGAGTTAAAGATTGGCTTGAAGTGACCCTAAAGTCAGCTAATCAGTCTCTCTCTCTCTCTCTCTCTCTCTCTCTCTCTCTCTCTCTCTCTCTCTCTCTCTCTCTCTCTCTCTCTCTCTCTCTCTCTCTCTCTCCACACGTCATACGGTCCCACGGGCGATGGCTACAAACACTGGCAGAGGGTAGATAATTGTGTGCCTGCCATGCATTGTCACCTACCGTGCCATGAGCGCTGGCGTGGATCGTGCTGGCCCGCTGTGGCTAAAACTCACTGTAGCACATCAGGGAGGTACACACTCGCCCTTATTGTCATTGCTGGACAGAACTATCTCGGCCTGCAGGTGTCAGGATAGGAGAGGCCCCTGAGTTTGTCACCGGCTGTCCTGCGGCGATCTCAGGTTAAGGGCAAAGCCACAACGTCTTATATTGTGTCACGCCTTATCGAGCAGCATCACCCGGAGCGGCTCAAGCCCCACTTGCTGTGTACAGCCGATCCCGCCAGCCACTAATGCAGGACTTTCTACTTTATCGCTTCAAAGGTGTGGCGCTGTATGGATTGGCTCACTTCTCAATTAAGCTGCCGGAATGACCACCTCTCTGATTAGCATAATTGGGGATATCAGAGCGCGCGGCGGCGGCAAGGCATTACTACCGTTCTTCTGTGTGGAACTCCCGGCCTTACCTACGATAATGGCGCGCCTCTGTATTAATGCCGCCGCCATGAATTACCTCATTAATGCGAGAAAGGAATACACCTTATGGCACTTACAGTGTTTCATGTCACTTAGCGGATGGGGAAATGGTGCGTAATGAAGAGGCAAGGGATTGATAATTGCCAGGTACTCATGAAGGCCGAGTTTTCGTGCCAGTGTGGCGTCACCCACGACCTCAGGTGTTGTGTGTTTGGGTACGGCTGCCTTAACGTTGTGTCCGCGGCAGCCGTAACTCGTGTCCATGGCGGGCGTGAGTCAGTGTTGAGCTGGAGTTGAAATATCTCCCGCAGTGCGAGTGAGTGACGGTGTTGCTGAAATGTTTCTTGCCTCGCCGAGGACTTGCCGAGTTCTTTGTGGCTCGCGGCACCCACTCCTGGGCTGCAGAACCAACAGGAGGCACCGAGTTAAGCCACCAGCACCAATCTTTTGTCGCGATGGATCATTATCAGATTACTTTCCTATTACTGTGCGATGTACTCTAATCTCTTTCGTGGCTGGAGCTGAAGCCAATCCCTACTGAATTATTGTTATTACCTTCTGCCATTCGATAGTATCCGCCGTTGTCACCTGCCGGGGCCCGCGAGAAGCCTCAGACGTACCCGGCAAGGCGGGAGGGATATCAGAGCCAGTGACAAATGACGCCGAAATAATACCGATATGAAGGTAAGGGTTACGCGTCCACGCTGTGACACGGCCGCCGGCGGGACGTGGCTGAGAGAAGTGGAAAAAAAGTATAGACAGGAATTAAATGTCCTGACATTTTCTTTTTTTTTTTGCGGGGGGAGGGGAAATGGGGGGAGGGGAAGACGAAGTGGGATGAGGATTGGGATGTGACATCTTCCCGACACGTACAAAAACACGCAGGTGAACTGGTCCCTCAGCGTGCTTGTCAGACCTCCTGCAGGTGTCTCAGGTGGGATCTCAAAGTCGTAACGAGGTGAGAGTCAGCAACGATGTAACGAATTTGCGACAGTCCTGCGATTCTCTCTGGTGTGTCGGTGATGCGTCATGATTCATCCGCGCGGAGGAGGCGTGACGAGGCGAGATGGATTGTGCGTCAGGGTGAAGGGCTGCCGGGCTCACCTGGCCCACAATTTGTACCCGGGTAATGCCTGGCCACCAACACCAACGTGACCACGAAGCAGACGGAACCCTGGATTTTTTCCCCAGTGTTTGATGGCCTACACTTGTCTTTTTGATGTTCAAGGGAATTTACTTCATAATTCTAGTCTTCTTCAGGAAAGCAAATTTTCGACGTTCTGTTTAAAACATTTTTCTTACCACATTTTTCTTACCAATTGCCATTCTTTCCTCTTCATCTAACTTGTGTTTTATCTGTAAGTCTTGTCTAGTTACGTACATAGCAGTTTACCTCGATCTGTCTATATACTGGTATGTGTTTATCAATTTATCAAGGTTTCAAATCAGCAAGCTAAACCTCCTTCCTCCTCGTTCAGTTTCACCCTGCAGTTGTCTGGTGCAGTCGTCCCTCGTCGGCCCAAACTGAAGCCGTAGCACGCTGGTCGGTCTTATTGTTGGGCCGTCACCGTAACTCGTCGTAAAATACTGAGCCTCTCCTTGGCGCCCACAAACAACACAGCTCGTGGAGCCGCCTCTCGCTCCACATCTGCTAATCAGCACGAGGCGGCCGCTGTTCAGCCCACACCTGCGCTGACGTGGCTACTACGACCACCTATTCATTACTGCCTTGTTCTCAGTGAATTTCCTTAAAAAACAAAAATGATAACATCAAAGGTGGCCTAATATTTTGTCTCAGGAGTTCGATTTATTGGCGCTCTTGTACTGGTGAAATTATTGGCCATTTGCATACATTGCCGCTCGTAATGGTCGCGTGTGAGTGCTTTATTGTGCAAGTACGCTTTTTCTTCTTTTTTAGAGCCCGGGCTACTGTCTGCATTTTTAGGAGTAGTGTGGATGTGTTGCAGGTGCAGGGTGGGCTAGGAGACCTGTGTGGGTTGGGTGGGCTGAGGTGCAGGGAGGGCTGGATGGGCTGGGCGGTAGGAGAGAGCGGTGGGGTGGGGTGGGGTGGGGTAGGTTAACAAGAAGGCAATCGAAAGGTACGCATTGACAGAACTGATTTCTTAACAACACCCGGGCAACATTTCATTCCGCCAGGTGATTTTGCCCATTTACAGTGAAAATGGAGGTTCACGTCGAGCTCTGAGCGAGTAAAACGGAAATCAACCTCTCTAGACCTGGGACTGAGTTACCCTTGTCAGGCTGCTCACTCCGCAAAGGAAAAAAAAAAACTTTCAAAAACTTTTCATCGGTACTGCACCTGCCAACTATTTCTTCTTTAGTTCCAGGAGAGTGACGCTGCTCCGGCCATTTCAAGCTACCAAAATAACAGTGTGATATTAGTGGCTTTCAGTTTTTTTTTTTTTTTTTTTTTTTTTTTTTTTTTTTTTTTTTTTCCTCTGCCCTCTTGTTTTGGTCGCTGTTAAGGCTTTGGAGCGTGGCGGTGTGTTGATGTGTAATCTCTGCGTCGTCGTGGGAAGTCTAGACCACACAGGCGCGCCCACCTCCCGCAGCGGCTGTTCTTTAATTTCCAGGACAGACAAAGGCAGCCCGTGGAAGTATACTGTAGGTCTGCCTCGGTGTGAGTTTTACTCCTTCTTGCGGGGAATGTATTAAAGAAAGAAAGTGGTGGACGGAATGAAGGTGTAACACGGTAGGGGTTTCCAGAGAGAGAGAGAGAGAGAGAGAGAGAGAGAGAGAGAGAGAGAGAGAGAGAGAGAGAGAGAGAGAGAGAACGTGTGTGTGTTTGTAGTGTCATTCATTTTAGAAGATGGTGCATGATGAGATACTCGGAGGGCCAGTGGTAAATTACGTGCGAGGGGTTGTGGCCTTGCCTGCCTCGGGTGGTGCAGAAGGGTGGCTGCTGCAAGGGCTCCCCCACACCTGTTGTCTCAGCGAGCTTTGACCTGGAACGTGTGTGTGGGTTGTCCGTCTGTCTGTCTGTCTCAGCGTCACTCTTTACTCGTGTCGTTAGCCACTTATCCCCTACACCTGTGGATACACCGATACCTCTCTCTGATCCTCCAATTCAGGTGTGTAGTGGAAAAATAATGACTTTTTAACATCAGGTAATTAACAGATCAGGTGAGAATCCATGCTAATGAGTCACGGATTGACGGTGCTGGTGATGGTGGTGGTGGTGGTGACTGTGGTGGTGATGGCGGTGGAGTTAGTGGTAATGGTGGTGGCGGGGAGGCGTGTAATGGTGGGCGATGGCGGTGGGTAATTGCTGACTCGGTGATGGATGTACTCGTGGCAGAGATGGTGGACGTGGTGATTGTGATGATGGGTGTTTTTTTTATAGTGATGGTGGTAGTGATGGTGAGGGTGGATATATGGAAGAAAGGGTGTGGTTGGTGTGTGATGATGGTGGTGGGGTAGGAAGAAACCGTATGGATGATGGTGATTGTAGTGATGGTGATAATGGTGATGTAAATGATCCTTGATGGTGATGATTGCTGTAATAGTGGTGGTGTATGGCGGTGTAGGGAGGACAGTGAATCCATAGAGAAAATGGTATAGACGATTTGTGATGATGGTGATGCTTGTTGCAAAGGTGACGGTGCGTGGTGTGTGATAATGGAGGAGAAAGTGTGAAGTGGGTGACATAACAGGGCGCGTGAATGTGAGTGGGGTTGCTCCTCGTCTCTGTACTAGGTGTGGTGATAATTGTTGCACTTCACCTAATGCTGATGATTTCAATGATGGGAAGATCCTACCACTAACGAGGCAAGTAATGAAGGGTGAGGCTCTAAGTGTATTTTATCCATTACTTATCCTCTTGTACCATGACTGTACCGGTGGCAGTAGAAATAGCATGAGGAATTAGAGAAGTAGCAAATCTGATTGACGTGACGGCCAGGGAATGAGTGAAGGTGATTGGTGGAGTGCAAGCAAGCGTGGTGGCAACAGTGATAGTTGTGATGACGCTTGGATGCGATGATGGTGATGATTGTAATGACGGTGGTGATTTATACTGGAGCGGCGAGGAGGAGCTGGGGTGCTTGGGAAGATGGTTTTGGTGGCGGTGGTGATAGAGGCTGCAGCGGTGGTGATAGTGATGGCGGGGGAGGGAAGGAGGCAAACTGGCTTGCACCTACATTACCGGACAGCGCTACCTTTCATTTACGCTTAATTAAAAGCTTAATAGAAAGGGATGCCTCGCGTTTTAATTACTAGAGACAAACTGAAAATCACGCCCTCAACCTGCCGGTAATAACTGGCATTACCCTCCTATTTCTGACGCGGCCTCTCCCTCACCACAGGCCGCCTCACACTTCATCATCATTTTCAGCGCCAATTTATTCATTCACGCGGCGCGAGGCGAGGCAGCTGGCCAATTAAGGCTGCCAGGTACCTGTGAGGCCTCAAACTCGCCACCAGAAGCCATCCCATTTGCCCCGCCTCGCACCGTTTGGCCGATAATTCGCGCCGTAGCTTGTAATCACTCTTGATGCTGATGCCTAACTCGTTCCTTCAAGCAATCGTGAGTTATGCATGTCGTGATTATACGCATCACCTGCTAACTGCCAGGTAGGGTGTGTGATGGACGCGGGGTGTTGGTGTGTGTGTGTGTGTGTGTGTGTGTGTATGGTGGGGGAGGAGGTAGGTGTCCCCTAACACTCCCCCGCTTCCCTGACCGTCGCTTCTTTCATCATTTTCCTCCACTGCTGTGTCCATTCCTTGTTCTTCCACCAATCGTTCATCGTGGCTTTAATCTAATAATTTTCTGTACAGTGAGCCATTCTCGTCGCTTCTGAGTTCTCTAGTGTCTTTTATCGGTATCTCATTACCGCTTTCCTGTCTTTTCTCTTCTAGAAACACACACAAACAATCAAACACAAATATAAACACACACACACACACACACACACACACACACACACACACACACACACACACACACACACACACACACACACAACAACAACCGCTAGCTGCAGTGAACCGGCCACACGTGTCTTATAAACAGGTTATTGACCTTAAGTTTTAAAATTAATATTTTTAAGTTGCACGTTACTAATAATACCGTTGAATCAGTTGAATCATTATTCTGTATCAATAGATTATATATATATATATATATATATATATATATATATATATATATATATATATATATATATATATATATATATATATATATATATATATATATATATATATATATATATATATATATATATGTATAAAATGCTGCTCACCAAATTTGGGCTGTCGTATCATTAAGGCTTGACAACACTTATACAATATTTCTTTATCAACCATTACAATTTTTCCATTATTGTGAATAGATGTAAGTGGTTATTAGTATGAGAAAAACGTCTTCATTCCCATCGAGCAGCGTGGAGGTAACAAGGTGGACGCAGTCATGGGCACTTGCTGCTCTCAGAGAGTTATCCTCTACTAACACGGCCAGGACAAGCCGCAGACCACTCAGTAGTGGCCCAAGGCTTGCATGCCAGGCAATGAAGTAGTCAGTTGACATTTAAATATAGAGTCGTGGCACGTGATGCTAAGCAGCCTTAATTCTAGTATCAAATAAACTGGTAATACAATATTAGTATTTTAATGTGAACTAAATGATCACATCATTTCTTGTAAGGCTGAGGCGAACACTGCGTAGTGAGATCAGGAACATAATATTTGTGAAAAAAAAAAAAAAAATATGCGGCCTGCATATTGAGGCTACCAAACCAAACCAAGGCGGAGACCGCCTGGCCGAGTCCGGCGGACAGGGGCGGCGGGGAGGGAGGCGCCCTGCCCCGGGGAGCCAATCGGGCACTGCTACATTAATGTGATGGATTGTCGCTATGAGTTATCGTGATGATGTGATCAAAGTACATTACTAACTCTAATTCCGACGGTAATCATCGGGACGCGCCGTGAGGAATGACACCCTCGACCCGCCTCTCAGAACTTGCCAGAGAGAACGACCCGGGGCGCGGAGCACACCGGCGGCGGCGGCGGCGGCGGAGGCGGCTCAGCACGTATCAGGATCTCTTCTCAGCGGGAAGTGATATTTACAAACCAGTCAGGCTGAGTACTCGCGCGGATTTACCTGGTTTTGCTTTCCCATTTTCTTAAAAGCACCAAAGGAAAACTGTGCACGCTGCAGGGAAGTCTCCGCGACGCCTCTCTAATGAGCCTTAACAGCGGATCTCCGCGGTGTCATTAAGCTGCATTGCCTGCCGCCCCTCGTTCCCAATCCCGTGCCTGCTTGTCAGGTGGTAGCGACGCCGTCCCACAATTAGGTGGTCCTCATGTGATCAAATTACCAAACAGGTAGAGTAATCAGCAGGTCTTGGCGACGGGTCACGCGCGACCCCGCCCATCGCTGGCTGACCCCCCGGGCCCTGCGTGAAGGTCAAGAGGGGAGCGAGAGGGCAGGTAGAAAAGAGTACATGAATCTGGATAAGTAAGAAGGATGTCGGAAGGCGTGGTGTGGCGTGGAGGCGGCGGCCAGGGCGTGGCGAGCGGCTGGATTCGATTTAGTGGGTGAATGAGTTTATCGGCCGTAAATTTATCATGAAATGTGATTAAATCCTCTTAGTAAACATTGTGATTTTCTAGGAAATATAGCCCGTTCTGCAAGAGCAACTTGTTGTAATGAACACAAGACCTGGGATTAATGCAACTTAAAGTGCTCCCAAATTACATGTATGTATGATATAACATTATTTACTCCGTTTCGTTAAAGATTCCCCACCTGGACCGCTCGTCACTGATCAGACTGAAGACCTCCAGTTACCCGGCAATTATGAGGCTTCCATTCTTCTTCAGTAAACGTTGCTTTTCGAGGCGGCGAAGGACGGGAGGCCGCTGACGAGGAGGCAAGGTGGCATTTATCTCGTCCATATCACAGTACCACAACAACAACAACAACATCGATCATTCTCTCTCTCTCTCTCTCTCTCTCTCTCTCTCTCTCTCTCTCTCTCTCTCTCTCTCTCTCTCTCTCTCTCTCTCTCTCTCTCTCTCTCTCTCTCTCAAGACAGTGAGGCATATATCAAGTAAAGCGAACATAGCCACTGCCTGCACAAGGGCCCTTCAGTCACTACTAAAAGCGAGACGCGAGCCTTGTAAAGAAACGTATGAGGTGTAACGATTTTCACGTGACCAGAACTAATGCAGGCGAATCTATTCTATTCTCTCCTTTATTTTCATATTTTTACTCTTACATATTTGTTTTCGCTCTACCACCTACATTCTGACCCTTCGACATTCTACCCTTACAATTATACACCTACCTGTCCTTCATCGGGCATTCTTTTCTCCCACCTCCTGTAATTTTTTTCACTGGTAGCCTTCGCCTTTGTCAGGTCAGATGTTCGTAGATAATTCGGCTCTTTTAGGAGGTGCTGTCTTGTAGTACAGGAATAAGTACACCGCAGCTGGACGCATGAGCCTAGGGAGAAGGGAGAGGGGGGAAGAATGCTCGAAAAGAAAGGAAAGAAGAGATGTTAAAAGAGAAGAGAATGGAAAAAGGGAAAGGGAGAGTTTAGGAACTTTAACGAGAGACTAGTGGAAAGTTCTGGAAGGAAGAGAAAGATAGGGAGAGGCTGGAAAGAAGAGGAAAATTGAAGCTCCTGAACAGAAGTGAAAGGAGGAAAAGAGATGAAAGAGTTCGAGGTAGGGTGAGAAGGAGAGGAAATATAGAAGGGAGATAAATGGTGGCAGAGAGAGAACACAGTGGAAAGAACCAAAGAGAAGAGAACTTAAGAAAGATACGTACGAGGAGAGAGAGCACAGTGTGAGTTCCTGAAGACAAGGGAGAGAGAAAAAGGGAGGCATAGGAAGACAGCACAGGGGAAGGCATCTCAACGACTGGCTGGTGGAATTCGCATTGCGGGTGGTTGGGGTTAGGTTGTTTGTTGTTATGACTAGTGGGTGTGGTGGGTGACGACAGGGTGGGCGGTGAGGCTCGTGAGATGACCACCTCTCCTTCAGATCACCGTCTAGATACACAACCCGACGGAATCCATCACGCCACAAATATCAGCTGGAGGGTGATTTATAGGTTGATGTACAGCGGGTTACACCACACCAGATAAACCTGTCCGCTACGGAGTAACTGAGAAGGTGAGGCGCCAGGGAAGGGGGCAGTTAGCGGACAGTGATGGATTTCGGGAGTGTGGATAGAAGGCGATCAGTCACTGAGAACGGAGGAATGCACCGCGATGACTGACTTAGTACAATATAACTAAAGCGAGAGGCGCACGAACATGTATAGATATGCAAGGAAACAACGGACGATTTACAACAGAATAACCTAGTCTCGTCAGTTCGGATAAACGGAATGGAAGAATGCGCCGTGATGATTGCCTCCCTATGATGCAACTAAAACAAAGGGCGTGTGTACCTCCAGTGACTTACAACAGCACTGCCAGACATCAAACCTCGTGTTCAGGGGAGTACAGATCTTCAGGTGTTCATGATGCTGCTGTTTAATGCGTCATGACCTCAGGATTTGGTGTTCTCGTACCGTGCTCTGCTTGCTCCTCGTCTTAGGTTTCCGCTGCAGCCACAACTTAACTGGAGGCAGATATAATTATTTTTCACCCCTTTTTTCCTTTCTTTTGCATAGTGTATTATTTTCTTATCGCCCACATCATTATACAAACACATACATTGTAATAATATTTGCTAATCAGAAACCTCGCAAGAATTCAAGAAACCTGGCCAGGGCAAGCACGCCTTGCCGCGTTATGCCGCACCACTGAGGTGTCTTGTTGAAGCACGTATATATTGATCAATCTTCTGCGGCTCTGCAAGTAAGATTATGTTTATATCTTATTTGTTGGCGGTGCTGTTGTTTTCAAGCTTCTCAGTATCCCATTAATAATTCTTGTCGTCTTTCATCACAAGAATAGCAAGACAAACAGCAATTAGTGAGTTCCACGCCTCACATCACGTCCAGGCCAGGCATGAGGGCACCAAATGGTGAATACATAGACCAGGTTCATGGGCAGCGGGGCGAATCTTTACGTACATTGTTATCTTTAACTCTCTAACCGATATGGACGCGACTCGGGGTTATTCAGATGTTGCGGTGCAAGTTTACTGAGTTTAATCCAGGAAGGCGCCGCTGGCACCAACGTGAGCGATTGAGAATTTCAGGCATTTTAGTGTCATTGGTTTTATTCTCGTTCACTAAAGTGTGTGTGTGTGTGTGTGTGTGTGTGTGTGTGTGTGTGTGTGTGTGTGTGTGTGTGTGTGTGTGTGTGTGTGTGTGTGTGTGTGTGTGTGTGTGTGTGTGTGTGTGTGTTTGAAATTTTGCCAATGTATTTGTTTCATTGTACCTGTTGCTCTTTTTCCCTTCTCGTAGTCGTCATCGTCGTTATTGTTGTCCTCCTCTTCCTCCTCCTCTTTGTCTTTCTCCTTCTCATAATGTTGTTGTTTTATTAGTATGGCGATACTGCAATTCATTAATTTCGTTGGTGTTATCATTGCTGATGTCCTGTACAGTTATTATTATTTTGTCATGACTCACACAGTACCATTGATTTTATTGTTTTGCTGCATATTTACTACATGCATTGTACGAGATCTCAGTACGTCATTCCCTTGCCCTGGAGTTCCCCTTTCTATTAATTTTGTCTGAGGGGACCGCGCGTCAAGGCTGCCCATTGCCCACGCCTTGCCCCGCGCCGCCTCCATCACACCCGACCGCCGCAGGGCACGCAAGCAATACACAAGCTTACGTATTAGGAATTTCAAGGCTTCTGATTAAGTGTGGAAGAGTCTGAGTTTATATAAATATGTCTTGGAGTATTCTTGTTTTTTTTTTTTATCTTTTTTTTTCAGTCTGTGCCACATTAGGTTCTGCTTCAATATAGGATTGTACAAAATGTTTTACGAGTACATGCAGGCCTCACTTGGTTCAGTCTTGTATTATGTATACAGTATATTCTTTGCTTTGAACTTCTCTTCCTTTCCTTTAATCTGACGTGGCTGGGATACTGGTTTCTTGACTTATAACTGTTCCGTTTATTGGCAAACCTAATAATTTTCTTTTTCCTTTTTAATCTGACGAGGCTGACTGCGCTCATTTTTTTTCCGCTTTAATTAACCCTGAAATTGGCAAACCTATCTCCCTATAGTAAATTTTGTCTGCCTTGCATCCCTCCTTCAGGCCAGGCCACATTGTTCTTTTGGTAAAATAACACGCATAACCTTTCTTACTGTGATGCTAAGGGGGAAATATTTCGATACTGCAATAGATAAATTTTATGTTTTCTTTTCGAGTTTAAATAACCAAGCATTACATACTGACCTGACCCCCGTGTACTGCTGCAAGAGCTGGCACTGAGGTGAGCAGGAAAGAGGGAAGGTCGTGTGGCCATTCTCATACTGTGTGGATCCATCCTATCATATTCTGTGATAGTCTTGGCGTATTTAACCAGTCATTCAATCAGCTCTACCATAAACGTCTCCGGGTGTGGACTGTTTATGTGTAGTTATTTTGAAAGTAGTGTCGTGGTTCTATGTTGCAAGATCTTGTTGAGTTTCTAAATTTCTAAGACTGACACTTACTTACGTTTTTCATTCCTTCTTGGTGACTCTTGGGTTGCAACAGCAGCGTTTGATGGCAGATCCCTGTCAGTGCCGCCTTATGGATAGTTCTTGCGGCAGTCGACATTACCAGTGAGAACATAAGAACATAAGAAAGTAAGGGAAGCTGTAAGAAGCCACCAGGCCTGCACGTGGCAATCCCTGTACAAAACACACCTATGTACGTATTTCCACCTATCATCCTCATCCATTCAGTTGTCTTATCTTCTTTTACAGCAATAACGGCATAATTATGAGTAAAGCAAGAGGCTTGGGTTTAAGTGAACTTTCAAGTGATGTGTATATTTATAAATATTATCCAATTTACATCTAGAGGGTGCTGGTTTACTGTATTGAGAGGAAAAGTGTTGACCTGTTGCATGTGACGTACGTTAAGATAGAAGTTGAGCTGGCAAACTGCAGCCTGTTAATCTATATGTGACTGCCTTAATAATTTTCTTCAAAAGATTCTTTGTTGTGGGAAATGTGACCAAAAAAATTAATCATAAATGCAGAAAGAGAGTCATTAAGTTTTGCGTGTAGCACAGCGCAGGAATATTCAAATGCAGTAAATCTGATGACTCAATTAATGAAATATTGGATTTTTGTCAAAACATCAAGTTCGGTAAATATCCTATAAGACAGTAATATAATCAGCCCAGTCGTTGCATTTTCATAATTATATGTGGTGTTAAGAGTTTTCGTCCAATTACTAAGAATGATTATGTTGATGAGCCGAGCGAAGCCTGGAGGGAGGTGATTTAGTTCTATAACATCACTGACTCCACAGGTAATCCCCGCTTGTCTACCAATATCTTGACAATATACTATACTTACAGACTGTTTGGTTTGGACAGCAAACACAGGAAAAAAAATTTTTTTATTGGATTTTTGTTGCCCTTGGCCAGTGTCCCTCCTACATTAAAAAAAAAAAAGTGGCATACTTACAGCACATCTTTATAACTTAGTCCTTTGACAGTATCGATAGGTAACTTCTGTGTTCTTAAATACTAATAAATTGAGCGAAATACTTGACCGAACTTTAGCGAAATTTTTGTACGGTTTCGTTTGGTAAGTCACTCGGGAACAAGAATATTACTTTATCAACTATTAAAATATGTTTGAGAGCACAGAACCTGAGTGATGCAGTACAGGGGAGAGGCGCGGGGGTGAGGTGGCAGGACCTGACCCCACCACCTTCTCTGTGGGAGTGAGGTACTAAGGAGGCAGAACTAATCACCCACCATGTGTAAGTTAGCATAATAGATTTCACACACGTACACTTATCATGAATTTAAGATATTGCAGTGCATGTGTCAGTTTTTTTTTTTCGGGGGATGAATCACGCTGATGGAAGCGGCAGCGCGTCTGACTGTGATGTACGTAACGAGTCCTGGGTTATAGTTTAGTCTTACAGTCGGCTTTTTCCTCGGATGACTGCCTGGTCCTCGGCTCACACTGCCTTAAAGGAGCATTAATCAACAATGACTATGAAAATTAAAGGAAAAAGGAACTGACATATCCATACGCCAGGTCCCGGGAGGGGGTGGTATATGTTGCACAGGCCGTCGAATGCGCTTTGATAGTATGGCACGATTTAAGCGAATTTTTACACAACTTGTTTATGAAATTGAGTAATCGGATGCATGTGAGTTCGCCACGCAGGTTTCTTTCAGTTCTGGTGATGTGGCCTAAGGGGGATTCCGTTAATGTTTGGTGGAGTTTTCTTGAGCGATGAAGAAGCTTTCTTGTCATATTTGGGGCATGCTCGTTAGGAAAGTACTGAATGAGGGAGTGTAGACTTTTTACTATCAATCTTCAAGTTCTGCCTTTGAGGGGACAAATGATAAATGGATGAGAGGTCGAAAGCAAGGGGCGGACGAAGGACAGGCGTTATTTTCATGCCCAGTTTAGTTATGGTTACAGCCACGCGGATTGGAGAAGTGACAGCTTTGTTGGTGATAATGATGCGTTCCTTCTCGGCCATCTTGTTTTCAATGACATGTAGCAGGAAAGCGACTTCATGGCATGTCCCTGAGGCGCCATTGGTCCGGAAACGTAAATCAGATGCTTGTCTCCGCAAAGAACAGAGGGCAAAGGATCTCAGCGTGAGTTGAAGTTTCCTTTCAAGTAAACAACACGTATCTGATAAAGAGTAAAGTATCACGAACAACTAAATAGGTGCAGTGCCCCCTCAGGACTGCAGGGACTGGCACGTGTATATCTTTTCAATAAAAAAAAAAAAAATCTGCAGTTTGGCAAGGGATGTTGTGTGTCGGTGATGCTTGAAGGAGTGTGTGTGGGCTGATTGCTTCTGTGTGTGTATGTGTGTGTGTGTGTGTGTGTGTGTGTGTGTGTGTGTGTGTGTTCCTGTTTATCATCAAAAACCAAACCATCACCACATCATTTATTGGACTTTTTTTTTTTTTTTATGTTTGTGGACCACGTTTTTTTTATGCATCAGAATAACAAGAAGTGAGATTCATAACTCTTGCACCTGGGGATGAAGGCGGGAGAAAACAGTAACCTTGCAGGACGCCGGGGGGCCTCATCACATCGAGCCGGTAACCAGGTTCTTATCTTGCTTGTGGGAGTGTCAGAAACCCTCACTGCCTAACCCCTTCAGTCACTCCTCCTCCTCTTCCATCACTCACTCCCTTCTTTTCTCTACATCATAAATATATACCGTCTCTAGCTCCACTTAATTTTTCTTCGCTACCGCCTCCACCAGGTCCTTATTTTCCCCATTATTAACATCATCGTCACTCTCTTTTCTCTTTTACAGTCTTCCATTCAACTGAGTTTCATTTTCCTCTCCTCTTCTTTCTTTTCTCCTTTGTTTTTTCTTCCTTCACTCCTCATTAACATTCTCACATAAACCACCAGGCCAGGAGACGCAATTCATTATGATTCAATCCACCTGCATATTTACTGCTGAATTATCTCTAATAGCAGCCTCTTTTCCTGCGTAATTTGTCATGCCGGCCAGGGCGGGAGTAGAGGAGGGAGCTCCCGTGGTGTTGTGGGTGTCCTCGGCTGTGTAATGGTGGGAGACGGTCCAGGTCTCGTGAAAAATCATACACACACAAATAAAAGCTTATAGCATTCAAAAATGTGATTTATAAAATGATGACACTGTGCTGGATGAAGTCACACACCTGAAGTGGCTTGTGTTGTAAAAAAAACTCTAGTAAGCAAGTGACTCCAGGTATAGAGGTAACCGAGGTTTATGGGAAAAAGAAAACTTCAATAATGATAATTTTTTGTTGTTTATGAACATACGTTACCAATGTCACTTCTATTTTTTTTTTTTTTTCGCTCTCTTGCGCTACATCTGACTCACGCTGTAAAGGATGCGGTTAGTAAGCACAGACACACTAACATACAAATAGTCATTTAAAGGGTGCTGCAGTGTGTGTGTGTATATATATATATATATATATATATATATATATATATATATATATATATATATATATATATATATATATATATATATATATATATATATATATATATATAATTCTTAAAGGATGTAAATTTCCTTCAGTAGTTGATGTTAAGACACAAGGAAAAAACTTGACGAATTATATAGCAAAATGTTTGGAGAGAGTGGCCTGTGAGAAGCAGTTAATGGGAAGATGAATTGCACAAAATTACATGCGATTACATAGGGCAGGGGCACCGTGGTCCCTAGGAGGTGGCTCGTCCCTGAACTTCAGTAACTGTAATTTTCTCACCGTAGCAAATTTCTACATTCAGGATGACGGGGAACCTTTTAAATTCTGAATTACTTAACTGCATTGTGTTTTAGTACAACTTTTGATTTTTGATGGATGAGATGCTTGTTGCAGTTACTATGTATATTGCACTATTTAAACCGTTTTTTTATTGCCTGTTAAGTGGAAAATGGCCTCATATTAATAACTTTTGCGCTCATTAAATCCTGAGCTCACTCCGTGGCAAAGCGGCTGAAGCAAAGCAAGGAATGCACGGGCCTTCTTGCAATCCAGGCGAGGTCAGTCTGCACGCATCCCACTCAGCTCTTCCCTCAGAAACCGGCTAACGTATGAACAGCAAAACTCGAGTGATTGATTACGTAAATGCAATTTCTGACAATAAAAAAACAAAAAAAAAAACTTCACATGTAAGTTTCTTAGGTAAACAGATCCTATATCTAAAATGAGAATTGCTCAAGTAAAAGCTGCAAAAGGAATGCTTGACGTCGCCTTGGTTGTTGAACCCTTTCAGTACAACAGGCAACTTATAAACTTTATAAAGTCACATTTTTTAATCGGAAAAATAATGTGAAAAGAAATAGTGAAAAATATATATTCGTGGATGAGTAAGTACATGATCTGTAACTCCTTTATTACAAAAAAAAAATATTATCAAATTAATTAAGTTCCCTAATAATATTTAGAGCATAACAAAAATTATGTCATAATTGTGAAAAAAAGTTAATGTATATAATGGTTCCTGCTGTAAGGGAGGTGGACCCAAGATGCCACGTGGAGGTTTGAGTGTGGCGAACGCTGGTGGCAGAGAGTGGAATCTGAACCAGCTGCTTTTGACTCATGATCCTGTACTGGTAGGAGAGACAAGAGGCGACAACACAGAGGTGATGTGGCGCCGCTGGGGAAACTTAGAGGAATAAATTGTGATGACCAGGGTATTAGAATGGGGTAAGGTTAAGGAGTCTATCTCTCTTGTTCCCTAAGACCCGTATTCCGAAATGTTTCTTTCCCTTCTAAGGATTATTTACAATGTTCCCCAAAATATTTGTCGAATTTTGATTTTTTTTTTTCCTCTCTCATTTGGTGATGCACAGTCTTGTACTATTATTGGAAGTATGAAAAGCACCCTTGAAAATCTTATGCCTTTCCCTAGAGCGTGTTGGAAGCAGTCGAGGCAGGGCGCCGAAACGTTTGAGGATACAGTCGAAAATGTAACCGAGAGACAAGGTATAAGATAGGTTACGTTAGGATAGTCTAGATGTTTATAACTTCTCCTGTGCATACTTTCTCACTTGCACTCCTACTCTTACTTTCCCAGAGTCATGGAGCACTCCTCACATTCAGGCCATATCCGTAAAAAATATGAACGTGATAATGGTGATCTATGTATGAGCTTGTTTTACTATCTAGAGAATGTATCACCATTATTCAGAATGAGGAATGAGAAGCAGCAGCAGAAGAGAGGGAGGACAAACAGAAATAGCGAAGAGATGAAAAAAAAAAAAGTAGTAAGGAGTGGATGGAGAAGGAGGAGGAGTAGAAGGAGGAAAACGATTGAGACAGAGGAGGAGGAGGAGGAAGAGGAGGAGGAGGAGGAAAACGAGAGCGAGGAGGAGGAGCAGAAGCAGGAAATCATAAGTAGACGCAGAAGGAAAAGGGGATGGAGTCGAGGGATGAGGAGGCGCAGGAGGAACAGAAAAGACTCAAATAGAAGCAGCGTGGAGGAGGAGGAAGAGAGGAGGAGGAGGAAGAGAGGAGGAGGAGGAGGAGGAGGAGGAGGAGAAGGAAGAGGAACAGAGGAGTGTTTAGCAGGAGGTAGTAGTCTCGCTATCTGAAGGATGTTAATTGATTTCAGTCGGTAATTACTAGCTGGTGACGGATCCTCGGCCGTTCCTCACCCTGGCGAGACCGTCCCGTCATTAGGAGTGGTGCGTGCTGGTGCTGTCTCCGCCCATGCCTCGCCTCGCCTCGCCTCGCCTCGCCTTGCCTCGCCTCGCTAAGTACTTTCCTGTCTTCCTAACTTGCCTTGCTTAGCTACTTTCCTTCTTTTTTTTTTTGTTTTACCTTTCTCTTGCCTTAAATTTCGTTGCCTTGCTTTGCTTTGGCATCTCTTCCAAAGTTGTCTTTCTTTGCTACTCCCATGAATTGTCTTGTTAATTTGCCTTCTCTCTCTGCCTTGTCTTGCCTTACCTTATCTTGCCTTTCCTTACTTTACTTTACTACCCTCCTACTATGTATTTCTGCCTTGTCTTCTTTCTTTCCCTAGTCTTACCTTACCTCCCCTTGTCTTGCCTTATTTTGGCTCGCCTTATTTTGTTATTATTCTGCCTTGTCCTCCTGCTTTGTCTTGCCTTTGTTTGTCTTCTCTTCCCTTGCCTTCCCTTGCCTTGCCTTGCCTTGTTATGCCTATGTGTTGTTTTCTCACCTTCTTACTCACAGACAATAGGGTAAGTTAAGCTGGAGGACAAGGGGATTAACAGAAACTTCAGCAATATTAACGTACGTGAAAGAGATAAACACGCACTCTCACACACAGGTGGCGCTGACTGGAGGAGAGGCAAAGATCACTCACTGGATAATTGAACCTGTGAAATGAAGGCACCTTGAAGGAAATGTTTGTAATTTACGATCAGTGATAGGCAATCGCTCAGCATTCCATACATAATGAAGAAGAATGGAAGGAACATGAAAAAAAATAATAATGCCTGAGTTACAGAAAGTTACAGAGGGGAAACTGCTTGTGCAATGTAGAAAAATAACTCGTGTGTGAAAAAAAAAAAATTGCAAGGACAAGAGTTGAAGAATATTATGAAAGCTGCAAACTCTCGGCCACAAGGATGTGAGAGACGCAACAAGGCGGCGATAGCGTCCACAAAGGAAAAAAAAAACAATATAAAATCAATACACTTCCTCGGGTGCACTTGTCATTGATTTTGGGGAAGATGTGTTTTAATTTATTTTTCTAAACTCCTTTCAGCATTACTTTGGGCTCCTCGGTTCCTTCCTCCACGCTAAAGAAATTTGAAGAAAGTGGAGAGCAAAACAATTTATCAAGTGGACGCATCATTGAGTGTGAATATATGTTATGATCAGAACGAGCTACTTTTTTAGAATCTTATTATTGTGTGGGGATCCTGAACTTGCCTCTTTACACTTGCGAATACATTGTTAAGAAATTGTTGAGGAAAACAGTAATATAGATATGCGTACTTGTCATTCAACTTAATTAAGAAGCAGTCATTTTGATCAGACCAATTTATATTACAAATAGTTCTGTCAATACTGGTCTCTTTCTTAGTTTCTCTTTCCAGTCCTGTAAAGAAGAAAAAAAAAAACAAATTAACTCATGGATTTTCATCGCCTCAACAAGCAGGTTCATACGGCGCCTTAGTCTTGTGACGGCTGTTCTTAATCTTCTTAATCTAATGAAATTGACTATTACAATTTAATGGCCTATTATCGAAAAACACATCAGAATAATGAAGTATTTTCAAGTCTTTTAGTACCTCTCCATTTACTTTTGCACACTAAAACAGGTGTGTTCCCGTGATGAAACAGGGCTAAAACTGCGCCCCCTAACGAAGGATTTGGGTTTTGGCCTTTGGGAACCCTTACTCTGAGTGGATGCCCTCCCTAACCTCAGATTATGGCCACGATCCTGAGGATCCATCAGTCTCCATGAATGTGCGGTACCACTCTGCTGCGACGCACCCTCCACTCCAATAGAGTAATAATTGTCACACTGTCAAATATATTCCTTATGAAAGAAGATTAAGACTTAAATTTACATTCGTTAGAGAGGCATAGATCAAGAGAGGATCTGATAGAGGTTTTTGAGTAGCACATAATTTTCTAACAGAGTGGTAGATGGCTGGAATAGACTCAATAATCAGGTTGTTAGTGCCAAGCCGATGTGGGGGCTTTAAACGTTAAGAATTTATGGATAATGGTGATAGGTGGATATAAGCAGGTATGTTTTATACCTTCTTTGATATTCTTATGCTCTCATGTGCTTAACCAGCAGAGAAAGAGTAAAAATGAGGAGAGGTGACAAGACTTAAACTTAGGGACAGAATGCTGGAGGGATGATACGAACATTCCTTGCAGGTGTACCATGAATGAAAAGAAAAAAAAAGACATCACAGCGCCACCTAAAAACTTGTATATTGATAGAATTTGCGGTTATAATGATAATATTATCCAAATGTACTTTTCCCCGATAAACTATAAGTCAGGAGCAATAAATAAGTGATGGACAATAATTAATTAAAACTGGAGCCGTCAAGTGGACTTGATAAGCTTTGTGTTTTTTTTTTTTTTTCATCCTTAATACGTGTGTGTGAGTGAGTGTGTGTGTGTGTGTGTGTTCGGCTCATGAATACCAAAAAAAAAAAAAGACTCCTTTTGAATCTCAATACTGACTTCAAATGATCATAGATTTATCACACACACACACACACACACACACACACACACACACACACACACACACACACACACACACACACACTCAGAAGTCATGGCATCAAACACTTATGCAAACTAGTAAGCTCGCTAGTCTCAGTTCTTCCAGTCACTTTCCTTCGGTTAGAAATATGAAGGTTGAAATCATTTAAGCTGCACCTTTGGCAGAGGGTGCGGGAGGTCCCTCGTAAAGCACACCCAAGCATCGCAGCTTCATTCCCCAGGGAGAGTAATAAACAGGGTGGTGGAGTAAGCTGTTATTATCACCGCGATTACAGTGTTCGGCACCAGATAGAGAGGCGATTGCAATAATGGAAATATGCGCATTGTACAAATAAAGTTTTATTATCAAAATAGAATCTCTGTGCATTCCACCAAGGTTACCGTTGGACCGGGAGGCGGTGGATTCATTGGCTGGCTATAGCGTAGGTAGCTGACTAGACTGTCTGTTCCTATTGGCTAACTGCGTGGTTGCCTACCTGTCTGTCTGCCTGTCTGCCAGTTTGGTTAATCGCTCGGTCTGTCTGTCTGCCACCTGCTTACTGACTGCTGATTGGTTGGCTGGTTGATTGGTTGACTGGTTGGTCGATTGGCTGGATGGCTGCCTAGTTGATAGCCTGGCCGGATTATTGGCTATTTGATTCACTAGCTGGTTTGCTGGTTGACTAGCTGGCTGACTGATTAGCTAGTTGGCTGACTGGCTGATCATCTCTTTTGTTGAAAACCAGAAGTAAGTGTGTTGACTGGTCGGCTGACTGGCGTATTCTTCACTAGAATGTTTGCTTGTTAGGAAGCAAGGCTGAAGTGTAACTGTCTCTCCAGCAATATGTCCTGCGAATGGATAGCTGAGTAATTATGTGTCTGAAAGCTTGGCTAGTGGGCTTCTGCGTTTTGTTGAGAGAGGACTAACTGTGTTGCTGGCTGGACGTAGTCAAGCAGGGAGAGTTGGCAGTCTATACTGATTGATTTGGTAGTTTATGGATTAAGCTGTTATCGGACTGCCTGACTGATTGATCGGATAACTGATTGGTCGACTAGTTAAACAGTGTATAATTTACATGGGTTGTTGATTGAATGAGAGACATGGTGGTTAGCTAACTGAGGAGCCAGGTATCTAGTTATACGTGACTAAATAACTGGACTGTTATGTTGACTGTTTGCTAACTTGTATCATCTATATGTGTGAAGGAGGCTGGTTAAGGTCACATAAAGGGAGAAAATTTGCTCGCTATTTTGCAACTCCTGAAGAAAAAAAAAAGTTAACGAGAGAAGAGAGTCCAAAATAGAAAACATTTTTTATTCTTAGATGCGTGAAAGATTAAGCTGTGGATTGAAGATACGGATTAGTGTCATGCCAGATATGTTTGACTGACCGATTAGACAAAAAAAAAAAAACTAGCTTTGGTGAAACGGTCATACACCTCTTTTTATTTGAATGTGCATGGTGAAACCTGCCTTGTATGCCTGATGGTTCAATCCACAGAAAATAGTGTTTTAAGTATTGTAAAGCTATGCAGGACTGGAATTCCATAGCAAACATGGGAGAAGAGGGCAAGAGAACCACGCCTAGAGGTGCAGAGAGCGTGTTCGTTAAGGTACAGATCCAGTAATGTGTTTGATGGTGCGTGCGTTCAGGAGGCAGTGTTTCTTTCTCTAGAATACTACCCGCCAAGACACTCGGCGTCAAGGTGGCCATTAGCTGCTGGGGGGAACAAGGACATTGGGGCCTGGGAGAATTGCCCAACTATTCCGCGGCTCACCCAGACATTACTCCCTGATGCATCACGCGTCCCAGGCTCAAGGTACACGCCATTATTGCTGCCCTTTGTAATGAAGTCGTGGAGTCTTGCAAATATCATTATCAGCATGAAATGAAAACGTTGATTCCTGCAAATATCATTATCGACATGAGCATTGTGAGTAGCACCAGTGACAGAAACAACAAACACTGGCATCGTCAAGCGGACACATCCAAAGTAAAACCTGTACATCGTCAATCTCATTTTTATTCGCTTAATTTGCAAATGCCACTAACCTGAGCAGTTTATAAATAACAACTCAAGACAGTTTTGAAAATTTGCGAATATAAAGAACAAAGAAGCCGAGTCCCCAGTCCCCTCGCGATCAGGATTAGTAATTTCAATGCTAATCCAAACACTGATCCAACTCCTGTGGGGGCTTGTGTGCCACTCGCTTCGTGCTCATCTGAATTGTGTACGTCGGTTTTATATTCGCTGTTCGTGTCGCTCCCAGTTTGTTTTAAGTGTGTATAATGATGTTCCAAGGGTTTATGCTTCCGTACTATTTTTATTCAGCATGTTTGTGTGTGGCAACTCCTCCCTTGAGCTACACTTGGATAATCGATACTTTCCTTGCCGGCGTTAGTAATTCAGGGCCTGGGGAGGTAGTACGAGGGAAGGAGGGAGGGAGGGTCGTTTGTGCTGGCAGCGATGCATCAGGCTCGAGTATCGTGGCGTTGACTGCAAGAAAAACAATCGAGATATATTGCGTCTCGAAGTGCAGGTGTTGCCGGTGATAAATTAACACCTGGATGATAATTACAGGCGAGGATGACGCGCGTATGTAAATGGCGCGCTGGAGTTGTTTGGCCACGGCTAGGGATTAGTGCGTCGCGAGGCAGGCAATGATGGATGACTGGAGGGAGGATACACCATAGTGCTCCAGATTTATAGGCCACCACCCGAGGCAATGATGGTGTCCTGGGGGCGGCCACGGCAGCACCAACAAACACTTACCCACCTGCGTGCTGCAATCAGGTGGCCGGGACGGGAAGTGAAGTCGTGCACTCCGCCTCCTCTTGGGATACAATCATGTAATATTTGTGTTATAGTACTGGTGGACAGGAATGAAATAATATTGACTCCAAAAAAAAAATCTACTATGATAATATAACGCCACAAATCCTGGGGTGAAGGAAACGCCCATGAGATATATTGCCTCGCTACTCAGTAATTTCCTGTACATTTGATTTCAGCTCACTGAAGGCCGAGCGTCCTGTAATGTACCAAAGAAAGAGAGAGAGAGAGAGAGAGAGAGAGAGAGAGAGAGAGAGAGAGAGAGAGAGAGAGAGAGAGAGAGAGAGAGAGAGAGAGACGGATGGATGTACTAGATCGACAGAACCTTTTCGTGTACAGGCAGGTTATGGCGTTCCCTCGTGGGTGGTCTGCAGCCTCTCCTTGACAAGCAGACGCTAATAGTTGGCTGGCGCAGCTGAGGAGGTCAGAGCCACACCCCCTGAAGGCTGACGCGTCCTCTGTGATTGGATCGTCGGCAGCAGAAGCACTCTTGCGATTTATTTATCCACGCGGTGCTATGGCCAGAGGCGCGGCGGATCCAAGTATCTGTCCATCGCTGTGATCTGTCTGCTTACCTGATCCCCTCATCAGGAAGCCAGCACACCGCCGGCCCTGATAACACTCCGCACAAGCCTCCCTGTTAACCCTTTGCCCCAAACCACTCCTTTCCTTGCCAATTTACGGGGTGGAAACCTTGCACTATCTGCCATCACCATCACCATTACCACCGCCATCACCAACGCACGACCATCACTACCGTCCCTGCTAGTATCATCACCACTATCAAAATCACCAACACACCACTATCACTAACATCACTACCACGGCCATCGCCATCACCATTACCACCCTCACCAACACACATCATCGGTACCACAGCCATCACTACCATGACAATCACTATCGCCAGCGAAGCCACCACTGCTGCCACTGCCATTATCACCATCGGCACTTGCATCAACACCGTCAACACCAGAACACTATTCGGGTTACAGATTACTAATTACCACAACTGCTGCTCCCATCTCCGCTTCTTTCCTTCATTTCAAAGATTAAAGCAAACCAATGAAAGAAATCCCACTCCAGCCAGTCGTGCGGACTCCTCGTGCAGGGGTGATACACAGGCAACCCGAACCGTGTAATCCAGTAAACATGGCCATCACGTAAATACTGCACCAAAGCCTCCGCCCTTCACCACCGCCGCCTCAGCTCCGTGCTAGCGTCACAGTGTTCCCACCGCGAGCGTAACGACGGAAGATGAGTAGAGGAAAACCTTCACCCGAAATCCCTCCACAGATGGTTTCGTCAGGCATAATTTACTAAACAAGGAAAACGTTTAAAACACACTGTGGTTTTATTGAATTCTTGGCCATGAAGCGGTAACTGAGAGGAACTGGCAAAGCTTTTATATATTCATTTATTCCACGTGCGTCTACTGACCTGTTCTCATATTAAACTCTTGGCAATAACGAAGTGAAGGCAGGTTGTGTGGCCGTGTGGGTGAACGGACGATGTGGAGCTGCCTCGCATCCATCACCTGGCTGTGACACCTGCCACCACTTGTGACCTCGACGCCCCGGCACAAGACAAGAAATTAATCACTCTGCCCAACTCGTCCTCGTGAAAGCCGAGCCCAGAAGGTCCCCGTATGGGAGCGAGGCGCACCTGTCACAAAGTCGAGCTGCAGGAGGTCTTTGTGTGACGCAGCGGTGGTTCATGTCATCGCCAGGTTCGGCGCGGGGTGGTATCCTCTTCCTCTAGCGGGGCCTGAGGATATGACAGAAGCAAGCCAGCGAGGTATACAGATTTGAGCGACCAGTACTTTCGCAGAGGCTGTGAACAGTAAAAAGCAAGTGTGTCATCCACACCGTTATTCCTCGCGCAAACCAGGGGAAGGGAAATGATGGGAAGAGAGATAACAGGGCTAATTTTACTTGCCGGATAGACCACCCAAGGGTCTTCCGGCAGCAGCGGGAGGTGTTGGGGCCGCGCGTCTAGGGCGGGAAAGATAAGATCACGCCCCTACCCCGCTGAGGAGTGTCACGACATCTCCGGCTATCGTGACGAATGCGGTCATTAGTGACAATTATAGATACACCGAGATAACCGCGTGCCCCGCTACCTGATACCACTACACTCCTGCCTCGCCTTTCTCTTCCTTCACGCACTCTCCGCCCACCGCCACCACAGGAGGCATCCTGTGTCTGCACCACAATCTAACTACCGCTATTAGTAGAACAGTTCCCAAGTGAGGTGGAAGCTAAGTGCACCACCCATGGGAGCTGGAATGCGCCTCCCTCAGACGCACAGAAGCAGCATGCTGGCACTACCCAAGCAGCTCTTTGTCCTTAATACATATGTATGCGAACAAGCGAAAAATGTTGGTTGAGTTGAGAAGAGGCAGCAAGTCCAGAAGAAAATATTTAGGTTCTTGAGTGGAATTTTAAGCTGCCAAGTCGTGGGACAGGCGGAACACATCACGGCCTGTCTTCAGTTACAGCATCAAGAATATAAATAAAGCCTTTTGCGGACTGTAAATAATGGGCTTCCAAGTTTCTGAATACTTATTACAACAATTCATTTTGGAAACTTTGTGGGGTACATTTACATTTCCAGCGCGATGAAGGAAGATAAGTGGTTGATTTACGAGATGAAATTGGTTATTGGTGGTGGTGGTGAGGGAACAGGAAGGACGGGAAGAGGGTGGAACGGAGGAAGGAAGGAAAGAAAGCTGAGGGTAAAGAAGGAAGGAAGGGTGAAAGAAGAAAAGGCGGAAAGAAGGAAGAATAAAATAAAAGAAAGAGAAAGAGGGGCGAAAGGAAGGGAGGGTTGAGTAAGGGAAGAAAATAAAGAAAGGACTGTTAGGAGGGAAGGAATAAAGAAGGAAACTGATAGATATTAATCCCAAAAAATTCAGACTAAGCATCTTTGTTGATGTTAGTAATGTTGAATTTCCAGTCCTTGAGGTTAATCTAGCTTTGTTTTCAGGTTTTCTGCAAAATTTTCTTTCAGTGTTTCACCCAGACGAGGAAATGATATTGTGATGCGATGCTCCTACAGCTGCAGCTTACTGGTGAATGTAAGAGTTGCATCACAGTGCGTCATCATGGTTTTGTCTTCTTTCGTGTAACTGTCGGAACAAGAAATTTTAGACTTCAAAAAAATATCTGCAGCTTTTGCTGACCTCTGAACCGAGCGTGGCGAGGCAATAATTTTGTTCAGTTTTCAGGAACATTATTACCTTTCTCGAAGTTCGAACACGCGCGCCACCATGTTACCACGTCTGATGCTTTGTTTCCAAATCTTGACACAACTTTGCAAACAGTTTTGTATAGAGAACACTGTGCTTTGTGGTTCATGATCTTGATCTTGATATTGAAATATTTCTGGGATCTCGAGGGCATGGCCTTTGCTGCCAAATTCTCGCAATGTGTGAATCATTGTATAACAACTGCCTTATCATTTATCTTAACGAAGCTTGAGCGCGATCCCAGCATACCTGAGTTTCATCTGTGCACACTTCGATTAAATTTTCCAGATATGTCTTGCTCTTGAAGGCAGTCAGATATTGCTTTGAAATCACTCGCATTTGTGTTGAATTCCAAAGGGCAATAAAATAATATGTCTTCTTCCACGGTGTCTTTTCATATGAACACTGATATATGTTTATCGTTTCGTCACACTGGATTGCAATCACTGGGGAAGACCACTTCACCACTTGAGTTTCTATTTCCTCTGCCATTTCATCAATCCCGTGAAGCCGAAGAGTGGAATCTTACTCTGGTTATGGTAGTTTTCCTTTGGAAACAAGACCTTTGGTACACGAAGAATGCAAGGGTTCACAAAGGTTTTGCAGATGTTTTAACTATAATAAGAACTAATTCATACGATGTCTACACAATCTTAGTTGACTCATGTGGAAAAGTTCCCATGATGTCTACACATTGTGTATTAAGACTGTCTCTCTTGTTTATGAAACAGCCTCCTAGTTTTCAACTAATTCTGGTAATGGAGAGGGAGGTGCGGTGTCATTCTTGCAGGGCGCACATCATTGCTCAGGGTTTCCGGGCAAACAGCACACTGGCAGTCGAAGCCTCCCTTGCTGAGCGATATGAAGCCTTATTTGAGGTAGTTCAGCCAATGCCTAGTTTTTCCATGACAGGTCTCCCTCTATAAGATTTCCGAAAAAAAAAAAAAAATAGCAGCAGAAAACATCATATAATACATATGGTTGGTCTTACTGTACCTATATTATTCACAGATCTTGATTATAGCAAACCAGTAGGCTGTGGCATAAAACTTATGGACACGAATGGTAAAAAGATAAGTTATTATTACGTATATTTAGTTATAAATTTCATGCATTTCATACATATACTCATATGTGGCGATGATAATAATAATGTCTGATATTAATAATAATAATAATAATAATAATAATAATAATAATAATAATAATAATAATAATAATAGTAATAATAATAATAATAATAATGATAATAATAATAATAATAATAATAATAATAATAATAATAATAATAATAATAATAATAATAATAATAATAAATGCAATCATTATAAATCATTATTCGAAACTACTTTAAAAATCAAGCATATCAAAAAAACAGACTTCTTATCTCTAAATGCAGTAATTTTAAAAGCGTGCATGCTCGCTAATGGGCGCATTATGTAAATCCTGGTGTGAAAGTCGCCACCTGCTGACATCATCCGTGTTGCTGCTCAGTCTTTGACGTCATCCGTGTTACTACTCAGCCTCTGACGTCATCCCTGCTACATCACGTAGTTATGGAAGCGGGACGGTTGTTACAGACGCGTTCGGTTCCTGCTCGTGTGTAGTTCCTCCTCAGCACGTCTCGTGACGCCCTCTCAAGTGGGAGCTGAAGAACCTCGTGAGTGTAGACTTATCTTTAGTCATGTTATATTTTGCCTTTTATTTCATCGGTTTTCATTTCATATTAGCTTATATTTTTGCTCCTTTTTTATTAGGTGTATTCTGTCTCATTTTATTTATTTATTTTTTTCATATATGTACATTCTATTATTTTTATCTGTCAT
>NC_087151.1:6490000-6495000 GCF_035594125.1 Scylla paramamosain | reverse complement strand
AGCAATGGGGACTGAAGCAATTAACCTCCTCGATCGCTCGTTTTGATGTCTACATTGGCCTTTCGAATTATGCCTTGCACTTACATTATAGCCTTCGACGGAGTTTGAGAAGTGTTGATTTTGTTGTTCTTGTTGTTGTTGTTGTTGTTGTTGTTGTTGTTGTTGTTCATTTTTTCTGTTGTTATTGCTGTTGTTATTGTTGTTGTTGTTGTTTTCTTCTTCATAATATTATTGTTATTATTATTTTTATTATTGTTATCATCATTATTATAATTACTACTATTATCATTATTTACCTTCCTCATTTCCACAACCTTAAGGCTAAACTGTCAAGCGGCGGGAGTGATTGCACATTTGCCACCTGATGTCAGCTGGATCCAATTACTGCAAATATATATACACATGGATTAATTGGAGCGAGGCATATGAGGAATCAAGGTTACTAAGGGTACTCACCAAGGAGGCGAGATTAATGTGTAGCGATCATCCCCAGTCTAGCGATGTGCCCAACAATGCAGCGCGGCACCCATAAAAAGTCAATTAAACAACATTTTTTTTCTTGCAAGGGCGGTGATATAGTAGTAAGTAAAGATATATGTACAGACGTCATTTATATCTTGTCTTACACTTGTTCTCACTACACACCTCCCAGAACCCACGATCTAATATCTTGTTCTTCACCACAAGACTGCACTAGCTATCAAAACAAAGCCAGTGGAGGAATGAGAGGCAGTACATTCCTCTGAGAACCGCAAATTATGAGGTAAGCTGCTTGTTTTGTTATGAATATCAACATATACAAATCTTCATATAAAGTTTTCAATTTATATTCACTTGATGCTAACATATGCATGACATGTGGGGATGAATTTCAAACACTGCCAGATATAGTGTAGATTGTCTTAGATTTATACCTGTAGCATCCCGGCAACCTTATTCCCGTGAGATGATAATGGTAACGCACAATAAAACCACTTCTGCCCATATTTGCTCTTTGGCTGACGCTCGGGACCAATAAATTTGAGGCAGTTCAGTATATTTTTGCGGAGGATCTTAAGTGGGTCTGATAAGCAAAGTGGACAGGATGCGTGTGACTTGCATACTTCCCCGTCTTTTTTTTTTTTCTGCTTATATGTTTGTATGTCTGCCTGTCTATGTGTCTTTCCCTCTGCCTCCCTGCCTGTGTAAGACGACAGCTTGGACTGTGTTGATGAGGGGGAGTGACAGTGTTCGCAACTTTCTTCTTCATATATAGAATGTATAGATATGTACAAAGACTAGAGAATCTCACGACGCCGGGTATGAAGTGACTGAATCTCATGACCACTCACCCTCTTGACCCTTCACCGGCTCATGAGAACATAAGGGAAGCTGTAAGAAGCCATCATGCCTACACGCAGCAGCAGACCCTGTATGAAACATGCCTACCTCCCATCCATAAATTTGTATAAAGCTCCCTAATCATTCAGCACTAACAACCTAATTGAGCTCGTGATGTCATCGTGTAAGGGAAGTGCGTAATTGGATGATTGGTTAACACTGGATTATTTTGATGTTATCTTGTCTTTAAAGGAAGCTAAATGACCTGCGTTTTGGCTGCCACACCCGGCTATGCGGGATCCCTATTGCTATGAGTACATCTTACCCCCGACGATCGTCCCACATCAGTAAATATAAAACAGAAACAAAACTATGCCTAATATTTGTATCCTCGTGTCTTTCCGTCTGTGTCTTTGTGCCTTGTCTGTTTGTTTTTCTTTGTCTGTCTGTCTGTCTGTCTGTCTGTCTTTATGTATGTATGTATGTATGTATGTATGTATGTATGTCTGTTTGTATGTCTCTCTTTCTCTCTCTCTCTCTCTCTCTCTCTGGCAGGGCAATCAGCAGGCACGCTCTCCCTACCCACCATAATGAGGGTCTCAGGTGAGGCGGCTTCTGTAATCAGCGGCTCTCATCTAATGCTGTACCGGACTCTGCTTCCCTCGTAGCATGATGGACCTTTACTGTTACTACATTAGCATTCAGTAACTTTTTTTTTTTCTCTCTCACTGTTAATTTGAATCTCACCTCATAGTTAGCGATTCTTCGTCGATTTTCTTTTTTTCTTTTCCTTATTTCCTTTTTTTTTCTTGTTTGCCCTTTTCATTATTTCATTTTTTTTCGTGTTTTTTTTTTCCATTAACTTTTATTCTGTCCCTTTCCTGTCTCCTTAACTGTTTTGCATTTCCTTCCTCCTTTACTCTCATTCTTCTTGTTCGTCTTTTCTTTCTTTCGTTGTTTCTTTTTTTTCATGTCTTTTTTTCACTTTTTCATGCCCACTTCTCCTTTTGACTTTCTTCGTCTCTTGCTCTTTTTTTTTCTCTCCTCCTCTCTTTTTCCTGTCTTCTCGTTTGTCCTTTTATCCTTTCCTTTCTCTTTATTCTGATTTCTTGTTTATCCCTCCATTATTAGATTATATCATGCTTTCTTTTCCGTCCTTCCTTCTGTCTATCTCCTGTCTCCTCGTTCACCCTTCCAATCTTTCCTTTCATATTGCTTCCTGTCTTCTTGATTTTTTCTTCAGTCTTTCCTGTCTTCTTATTTTCTCTTCATCCTTTCCTTCTGTTTATCTTCTTGTGTTCTTGTTCACCCTTCCATCCATCCATCTTGCTTTCTGTCTTATTTTTTTTTTCTCCTGTCTTACTAACTGTTTACCTTTCCATGCTCGTCATTAAGGCTCGCTTCCTACGCACATTATATACAATCTTTTTCTTTCGGTTTCATATTACCAGACTGTTTATTACCTTCGTCTGCCATCAAGAGCTGCTTTATCTCCTCCTCTCCCACACCCACACTGGGAAGTAGCAAGGAGCATCCAGCGATAAGGGAGAATAATCATGTTTATCTAATGTTTAAAATATGCCCCAAGGCTCGCATCCTCCCAAGTGTAGTGTTTAGGCGTATTTTGTGGTTCCTGAGCTCACTTCTCCCCCAAAAAAACTGTTGTGGTTTTCCTGACCTTACGTGGAGATTTATGTGACGCTTATTATGCAAAGTAAACTACGTAGTAAATTTCATTATTTCTAGATCTTAGGTATCAGGTCACATTAACGTCTTCAGAGTTGTTGTCTTATCTGTCTAAATCTAAGCAATTTAGTAAGAGCGAAACGTGCCCGCGTGTGGAAAAGTCTCGGTGAATTGATAACTCTCAGCAGCGTAGTCTTCTCCAAAAATGGGGAGGTTGTTACTCTGAAGTGCGCATCTTGCAACTGATATGAAATTTGTAGCAAAACAAGCGTGAGATAAGATGCACTTAGGTGCAGGTTTTTAGATAATGACCAAAACATTGATAGCGTCGTGTGGGTGAATATTCAAGGTGTTTAGTGGTGATAAATTAAACACTGAGATGGTCTTTAGCGCACACCTCCAAACCTCACTCACTTGCAGAAAAAGGTGGTTTCTCTGGTAGTAAGTAGGTTCACAGACAGAAAAAAAAATGTACCGTACTACAGGTCCTCATCCGCCACTCTCCCCCAACACACACACACACACACACACACACACACACACACACACACACACACACACACACACACACACACACACACACACACACACCGGCCAACATGACAAAAACCACGAGGCATTCCACAGCATGCACCAGCCTCCCAGTGTTGTGGTAGTAGTTACACATCGTCCGCTACCGCATCTCGATTTCGAATTTTTCCTCAAAAGGAAGATTAAACCATTAACCAATTAGTCGTGTGTGTGACTTGCACGATGGATGCACCAAAGAGTGGCACATTGATAACCTTTTAGTTTCCTTATCTGAATCTCGGTCATCCTCCCTAATGGGGCCTCGACGAACATTTTGCGAGTGTCCCTGTTCTAAACATTTCGAAACTTTTGATTTAGTTTGGCATAAGTGTTTTGTCCCCAAACTACGCTCCTTAAAATTTCACCCTTCCCTGCTTGCCGTCGCCTCAAATTTTCTCTGAACAGCTTGTTAGTCGCAACAGATTATCAGTGTCCTCTGAAACCCAGCAATCGTGGTATTCTTCTTTCTTTTTTTTTTCAACTTACCTCGCACTGAGCTTCGTGGAAAAATGGTAAGCTGGTTGTAAATCTCTTTTTGTCTTTGCTATAAGTGCTGCACATTTTTTTACTTGACCAGTAAAACGTATCCATTTGGACCACTGTATTAGTATGATTTATATTAATTCAGTCGTCATTCAGAGTACAGAAAATGATGACGCTGTGACAAGAAATAAAAAAAAAACTCTACCATAAAGGAAATGTCCTTAGGATGGCAAGTCAAGGCAGCGAGGAGAGGCAATTGCATAAAGGTGCAGGAGACACACCTGAACTGGTCCCTGCAGCTTTCTGTTCACAATAATTCTTGCGCGTCGTGGCGTCTCAGGTGTGTTATCTCGAGCGGCATCAGCGTTGTAGCAGCATTCACCATGGCCACTCACTTTCCAGTCCGCCCACCGCCTTACTTTATGACGCTCCCTGCCTGAGAGTTTGCCGCCTCCTGAGGGCTGAGCCAACAGTTCTTGCTAAGCTCTGTATATCCTCTGTTCCTATAAACCATCCTGCTTGACTCTTCATAAGTGTGTTTAGGTTAAACGAATCTGTTGCTCTTTATTTCGGGTATTCTAAAGACACACACACACACACACACACACACACACACACACACACACACACACACACATACACACGCGCGCACGTCGGTAACAGAGCTTTGTGGTGGGTCAGACTCTTCCATAGGTAGTGTTAGGCAGAGAAACAGATACCCCAAGCCCCGCGGTAGGAGCCAGAGACAGGTCGTCGTCACAGCGGTGCCTCGAGGCAATCCGTGCTGGCAAATAACGACAAATTACGGCCTAATGAGGCGGTGGCAAGCTGTCCTTCAATAGCACAGCCATCCACCAGCCGCTCCTGTAATAATCGCCTTATCAGCTGCCACATCTCTCACCTGAGGTCTCGTTCATTAGGGAATGTGAACACTGCAGGTG
>NC_087151.1:6467500-6485000 GCF_035594125.1 Scylla paramamosain | reverse complement strand
ACAGGGTGATCAGATTGTATCGTCCCCAACTCGTACTGGCTTTGTATTTATTCAGCATCTCTGCTCACTGAGAGGCTTTCGTTAGGTTTCCTTTGTGTTGTTGATGCTACTTATTCTAGAGGTAAATAGATGTTTGTACCGGCACTGTTAACTCCAGCTCACCAATAGGACAGTCTTGTTAGGAATTATCTAATCTTTTCGTCTTTCAGTGTAATGTTTTGAAATGTTTCTCTGATAAACAACAAACATGCCCCTTGACATTTTAGGTTCCCGAGACCTGTAATAGCCAACTTTCCTATTCTCTCTCTTCTCGGCTCGACAACAACAGACAGAACCAGATTCGCTCCGCTTGCCAGCATCCTAATATGCGTTCCAAGGTCTAGTTTCCAAAGACGGTCTGATCAGGCCAACAAAGCAGGTCTGACTGCCATCGTGTACTGGTTACTATCCCTCACTCCACCCACCTCTTTCCTGCCAGTTGTTTACCATTACCATTGAGGATTAATCAGGAGGTAGGAACTGCAATAAACAGGCGAGGGTACGGGGAGGGCGTGAAGGAACATTATATTGCTTACCTCCGCGAGTATTGTCCAGTTTTAGTGTTTGTCTGGAGCAGCACTTGAATGTCGTGAGGTGTGGGTCCATTCACCGCCGGGATGCTGAACCTGAGCGTTGCGTTCCGGGAGAGTAAAGTGCTGTGACCGGTGCTGAAGGGTTTCTGTGATGCCACGTGTCAGACGCTGGCTTAATTTGTGCCGAGAGGTGAGGAGGGACGCGCTCAGCTGTGTCAAAGGGAGCTGATGTTGGAGTGCAGATGTGGGGGTGATGTGTTGTGGTGAAGTTCTCTGAATTATGCGGTAGTATTGTGGATTCAGTAATATGAGATAAAGCTGAATAAACCTTAAAGCTGTCGACGAAGCTTATGGTAATGACCTTGGCGTACTTATAAACAAACGCGGTTTCAGTAATGTAAGAGAACTTGACAAAACTAAGTCAAGTTTAAAGGTGTACTTCTAAAGTTGATGGCATACACTGTAACTGCACATGGCCTCGGCGCTGGCTTATCTCCGTCTCATTAACATTTGAGCCTGTGGTGGACGATATTCCTCACCCTGGGCCACAGGGCCACTGTAACATTCAGGTTTCCACACTCCACCTTCACTAGGGTTCCCAAGGTACCCATTTATCGACCAAGCGGAAGGAAGGATGAACAGCTGCTGAGCCGCGCGTCCGCTGCTCAGCTCAGATTCGAACCGCGACTATTATTCGTAGTCATGCGTGCACCACTGAGCCGCTTGTATGCACATACATCATAAATGTTAGACAAATAGAAGGATAGGTACATAGAAGCAAGGTGGATGCAGCACTACAAGAACTTTTTAAAAACTTCAGTAAATCATTAAGTTTTCTTTAAATGTGACCATGTGGTGTGGGTAGTAGAGACATAATGTGCTAGTAGGCAAAGACTGCATGTCCTGCTCGTCCACCCTTAAAGTGTTAACAGCAGGAGTTAATAAGAGGCAGAGGAACATGATCATGCTTGTAAAGTGAAAATTGGTTGTATATAAAAGTCGTCAACAACATTCCCCCCCAGCACGCACACGAGCCACAAACCACAAACCACAAGCCTTGCCACTCCCCGAACCACCGCATCAACAACATGAGGCTCGTCAGGTGTAGACAGGTGTATAAACAGGTTAATATAAATGTGCTTGAAGATTCACTTGAATATTTTATGCCACACGTCACTTGAAATAACACGCCATTCAACTCACTCACGCGTCATCTTACATCTATCTCTCTGCCTCTTCAATTCCTAACCACTTCCTCAAGCTATTTATTCTTCTCATTCGTTCATTAAGTCCTGACCTTTTCCCCTCTGGGTTAATTGGTGTTCCTTCACATGACCTAAGCCTTAATCATCAGCTTCTAACCTTTTCCCCTTTACATTAATTGATTCTCCTTAGCACATTACTAACCTCTTCTCATCCTCTCATCAATTGCGTTCCTGTTGCGTTGGCTCTACCTCCAGCTCTTCTTCCTCTTCACTCTCTAACCCCTTACCATTGTCCTGTTTTGCTTCACCTGACTCTACCTCACACGAACATCAGTCTCTGGAAGCGACAGAAGATAACGACTCGCACTTATACCGATACCACCTGCAGGAGACATTAATAAGTAGTGAATTATCAGGCAAGGTAGTACTGCAGTTAATATATCGTTTGGACTATGACTTGCAGGAAGACTGGGTAAGCAGGGAAGGCTGGAGAAGCAAGAGCAGGTTAGGTTTGGACAAAGTCGAGAAAAGGAAAGACTAGAAGAGAGGAAAGCAAGTGAGAAGAAGTGTGAAGCCAGAGAGAGAGAGAGAGAGAGAGAGAGAGAGAGAGAGAGAGAGAGAGAGAGAGAGAGAGAGAGAGAGAGAGAGAGGTGGTTGCATTACCGTCGTGGCGCCGCCTGGTTGCGTCTCCCTACTAGTCCATCACTTCAAGGTGGATATTAGCGGCTTCTTATCAATATCCTGCATCTCCTCCACGCTGCAATTACGTAAATCACACACACACACACACACACACACACACACACACACACACACACACACACACACACACACACACACACACACACACACACACACACACACACACACACACATATACATACACACCTAATAAAAATGTCTATACTGAGTTAGTAGTAGTAGTAGTAGTAGTAGTAGTAGTAGTAGTAGTAGTAGTAAAAGTATTATTATTAGTAGTAGCAGTATTTATTTTCTGTTATTTATTACAATTCCGAAAAAGGCGAGTTTATGGAAGAGGGAAAGCTCTCTCTCTCTCTCTCTCTCTCTCTCTCTCTCTCTCTCTCTCTCTCTCTCTCTCTCTCTCTCTCTCTCTCTCTCTCTCTTTTCTCTCTCTCAAAAACACGTCAGAATAAACCAGCACAAGGCGAGAGAAATAGAACCACAGAAGTTAGAAAAAAAAAAAAACTAACACATGAGTTCTTGTTTACACTTACTTGTTTGTTCTCCCACCACAACACATTCTATCTATTTATTTATTCATTTTTTTACTAGCATGTTACATACATTAACACTGCACCAGTTTCAACGCTGACTGTTATACGTACATTTGGTGTTTTTTTTTTTTTTCCTGACATGCCTTGAGTCTGAGTTACAGCATCACTGGTTGCGAGGCTGATATAAGCCACGCCTGAAATGCAAATGTTATGATTTCTGATTAGCTCAAATAGGTGAGGGAATCAGTAATCAGCGGCGCCTTAACACCTGAGCGGGGCCGGCCAAGTAAAAGGAGGAGGTGGCTTTAGTAGACTTAAAAAAGCAAAGAGACGTATTAGGATGTATTAAGTTACGCATTACTACGCGGGTCCAGGGAGAAATGTGTGCTTCGGAGGTTTTTGGAGAATTTTCTCTCTCTCTCTCTCTCTCTCTCTCTCTCTCTCTCTCTCTCTCTCTCTCTCTCTCTCTCTCTCTCTCTCTCTCTCTCTCTCTCTCTCTCTCTCTCTCTCTGTCTGTCTGCCTCTCTCTCTCTCATAAGCACTCCCGCCTTTCTCTCTATCTCGCTCATGCAGGTGTGAGTGGCGGCAGGTGGCAGGTAGAAAGACAAGCATGGTGCATAGGGAAGAAGAAATCAGGAATCTACGCACACCTATCAACGACACAACACTGAACCAGTCTCCATTCCCGCCACGCTCAAGACAGCTAGCTCTTCGTACATCCCCGCCATCTCACTCCCCTACTTCCTGACCTCCTCACATTCCTATTGCTCTTCTTCTCTACTCCATCACGCACTCACACATACCCGCACACACACACATTCTTTCTCTCTCTCTCTTATACCATGTCCCTTTGTACCCGCATGAGCTACACCACCACCACCACCACCACCGCCAGGCTGAGTGCACCCGCCACACATCACAGCCTCCATTAACTAACCACCACGCAGCACCACCATTCGATATGCAGTGGGAATGATATACGTGTTTTTATTTACAGTGTTCAGAAGCCCTTCCTGTCCTACCGGTTTTGTGGGCTCGTGTTTATCTCCTCGCGAGGTTGAGGGGGAAGCACGAGCCTGTGATTCGATTTCCCTTGGCGGCGAGCGAGCGAGCGAGCGAGCTAGCGAGCGACCCCATCCCCGGCAGTGCCTCGGTGTGGAGTCGCTATGATAAACACGGCTGTCTTTCATTAGGATGAGTGCACCCGGCGTCTCAAACCCGTTTTATCACTACCTACCAGATTGGAAAGAGAGAGAGAGAGAGAGAGAGAGAGAGAGATGTATATGATGAAGATGGACTGAGAGGAATGGAGAAACATAGGATAAATACAACAAAATTATGTAGGATGGAACACAAAGAAGACTGGAATAAAGCAATGGAAACAACGAACCTTACAGAAAACTACAGCATAACACGAATAAACAAAGCCAAAAGAGAAGAAGCACAAGTAAAGCACTAGCGAGGCGCACTAGAGGAGATAAAAAAAAAAAAAACTCTTAGTGTCACTCAGCTCTCCATTATACATTACTTTTGATACTGTCTTGTCTCATAAAGTCAACGAAAGCGCGTGCGTTGAGGAAGCGAAGTTAGCGGAGGGGAAAAGGACCACACGACAGGCAAGCAAACAGCAACAAGTACACATTTTCATAGTTTCCCAGACAGCCTTGTTAAACCTGGAGGTGACACTAACATGAACATGACACGCGATTTTAAAGATCATCATCATCGTTGTTTTTTACGGCAATAACTCGCAGACGACCACAGAGGGACGGCGCTCAGGTCCCCGCCGCCGCAGCCGCCGCCGCCGCCTCCGCTGCCACCAAGTAAATTTATGATGTTACCAAGAAGCGAACCAGACGGAGACCACCAGGCGCGACTACTGAAGCCATTTAGATAGAGCTTGTCATGGCCTTAGTGTTGTCTCTCATCGTGTGTGTGTGTGTGTGTGTGTGTGTGTGTGTGCGCACCTAACGTATTCAATATCATATGCTAAGACTTATGCCGGTCTCGTATTTCTGGGGTTCATAATCTGACTGGTGGCTCTTCCAACTCATCCTGATTAACTTTGCGATGGAGTGATGGCGGTCGTCTTCCATACAGATTCGTTATCCCGACGCGTCCCACCACGTGATTCATTCCCTGCAATCTACGTGCATATGAGCAACACGACGAGCTCAGTGCGGTATAAATACATGTAACAAAGCCTGACGTGGCCCCAACCGTCGGCTCCCAGACTCATCGCGGGTCACCACGTATTATAATAATTACCCGGCATAATATTAATGAAGGCGCGCCACGGAATGCTGAAGGGTGGACGGCTCAGAGTGTGGCGGGTTTTCTTAAACAGATTTTCTATGGTTAATGAAATGAGACGCTGATTAAGTATAGAGGATGAAGTAATGAGGAAGGGGGACGTATCACTTACCCCTTCCCTTCCTGATTCCCCTCCGTACCCATACCATCTCATCCCCTTCCTCTCCTCTCTTCCTCCCCGACTCTCTTCCCGCCTTCCTTCCTGCTCATCACTCCTCCTTAGTTAAATCCTCAGCCCTCGTCCGCAAAATGTATGTAAGCTAATTAACCCCTACTGAATATTACATCATCCTCGAGACAAGAGAAGAATAACACCAGCAGCACGTCACAGCCAGCCAGCCTCGCCCGCCGCCCCGCGCCAGCCCGCCCCACGATTGCGTGATTGGATTTTCTTCCCTCTACAAACCTAGCCGCTATAGGAAGCCTCATAAGGACGCGCTGCTCCTAATTCCCCCATAATTATCCATTTTTTCAAGGCGAACCGCGTCTCCGAGAATATCTCACCGGCGGGAGTGCGCTGATCAGCAGGTGAGTCGGTGTAAAACAGGTAGCATGATGAGGCCCACCGGTGCTCCCTCCCCACTTCCAGCGTAGCGTGAAGGGTAATTCTCCCCCCCCCTCTCCGGCACTTTATCGCCTCTCGATCAGCCAAAGCCGCGCCGCTGCATTGGTCGTGGCGCTTCTGGCGGGAAAGTATGACTGGAGGCACAGATTTAAGGAAGAGCCAAGGAAGAGCGAAGCGGAAGAAGTGGTATTTTGGATGGCGAGGTCAGTGGTCCGTAACCTGGCCCGCCCCACCTGGCCCACTCCACCTGTCCTCTCCTCCCCACTCTCCTGGTACGCTCCACCACCCTGTCCTGGGCCAAGGGACGGCGCTGATCCAACAACCAAGAGGCACCGTCCCATTTTCCGTGACGGGGGCCATACTTTAGTCCCTCCCGTAAATTAATACAAAAAGGAACATAAAGGAATTATACCATGAATTCTAGCATCGCTATTTTCCTGTTTGGTGGATGGTTTACTGGTCCGCCCAAGATAAAGAGTGCTGGATTAGGGAGCCTGAGAGACCGTGCAAGATTACGGAAAATCTGCCACGGCTGATTAGTGGTAATGAGAAAGGAAGGATTACGGGGAATAACAAGGAATTGATTGTTGAAGCTAATAACGAGGAGAGGGTGATTATGGAAAGTAAATAAAAGAGCTGGTTAGGAAGATAATGAGAGGAGAATTAATGAGAGAGAGAGAGAGAGAGAGAGAGAGAGAGAGAGAGAGAGAGAGAGAGAGAGAGAGAGAGAGAGAGAGAGAGAGAGAGAGAGAGAGAGAGAGAGAGGTAGTATCGTTGATGAGGATGAGATGATGACACAGGAATAAATAGACACGACCAACAATATTTAAAGTAAAAAAAAAAACATGAAACGGAGAACCCAGAAAGAAAAATGAAAAGCAGAATAACAAAGATAATAAAAAAAAAAGATTAAACATCGAAATTTACGATAATATTAGCGGCGATGGAAAAAAGGTGAGGCTGTACTTTATGACACTTACCTGCACGAGGACGCGACCCTCTCACCTGGCGCGCTAAGGTGAGAAAAAGGTGGATGACGCTGAGCAGCAGAGTGAACCTTTCCCCAGCACGACCCGGAGACGCAGTTTGTCGCCTCCTCTGTCACTTACCGTATTGTTAAACCAGATGGTGTATATTTATAAACACCCTTACCCACCTCCTCTTACTTCTCCAATGCCACCACTACCGCGTCTTTCTCCTCCTCCTCCTCCTCCTCCTCCTCCCCCTCTCCATGACTTACCGTTGGGGAGTGATGCTGGGGGACGGGCGATCATTATGATAATTATGGTGGGGACGGCAAGTTACGGTGGCGGCGCGTCATGCTCAGTGTCCAGGAGGCCCAGTGGAAGCCAATGAACGAGGGCCGCCGCCTCATGGGACAGCCTGGAGCGTGTGAACGGCTGGGAAAGTGCTGAGAGAGAGAGAGAGAGAGAGAGAGAGAGAGAGAGAGAGAGAGAGAGAGAGAGAGAGAGAGTTGATGACGATAATAATGTAAATGATCTTGGTAAAGGAGTAAGGAAACAAACTGATAAAATTTACAGTAAAAAAAAAGCAAACTATGAGAAAAAAAAGGAAAGAAAAATAGAACAAGAAAAGAAGAAAATATTAAAAATTTTGAGAATTTTAGAATTGTGACTATCCAGTAGTGATGTTATATCAGAAATTGACTCGATATGTATATATAAAATTTTTCTGATGTAGCAGTATGACTGTATGTATTTAAGTAGGTTGGCAGGCAAAGGGGTGGGGAGGGACGAGGGTGGAGGCTGCATGATCACGCCATGGCACGCCACACACCACGCTACATACTCGTACTTTTACCGGCGTTTGTATCACTCGGCACTTCAACTAATTACTGGCATCCCATTTAGTGTGGCACCAAAATGTCTCAGGGATTTGACTGTAACATTTCTTATCCCCGTAATTTTTAGATATTATAGATGACAGGAACAACAGCCTCATGTTTTACATGGTACCGTTGGCGACGCACTGCCGGCCGCTACAAAGTGAGTGTTGGTGAAGACTGCTCTCTGTGGAAGTGACCGCTGGAGTGTCTGCTCTAAAACCCTAATAGGTAGAACAAGGTCAAGCCTTCCTACCTACACGAGGTTGGAACTACAAGTTTCAGCAACCATCACCACTCTCCGATACATTCTAAGCAGTGTGTAGCAACGTGTAGTAATAATACGAAGCCGAGAACTAGATTGTGGGGAGGCAGAAACACAAAATACCCGAAACTGCCTCTTCCTCTAATTACCTCTCGCTACAGCGCACCTCCATTATGTAGCAGTTCTGTATCTCCGCGCCATGCCCGGATAAGGACGATATCGTAAAGAGAGCAGTGCACAGCTACAGACACCGTTAATTACAATACAAAAAGAAATAAAATGAGAATACAAGAGACTAACAGCTACGAACAACTAGAAATAACAACTGGAAACGATCGCCGCTTTGTAAGAATTAATGAAAACCATGTCGCTCTTCAGCAACTTGAAATTTTGCGAAGATAAACGAATACTATTTTCTGTTTCTCGCCTCCGCGACGTAGTGGTTATCTCGCCGCGCGGGAGGAAGTGAACAATAGGTGCTAATCTTCCTTTGCTGGACTCTCGATCAGGTGCTACAGTCGTGGTCAGTGCGGTAACCTGCTGTCCTCACATTCCCCGTATATTATGTTTCCTCTCCATCAAGTCCTCTCAACGGGTGATAATCTGCTATCGTAACCTGAAAATTAATAGACTCGCAGCAAATCTGAAGACTTTGTATTGAGGGGAAACACTAAACAAGATAGAATTATGTGTGGTATAGTGATAGAATTTTGTGTGGTATAGTACTACAGTAGACTGCTGTGAATACTTCTTGCCTGCAAAACGTTCAAAAGCTCCGGAGGTGGAGCTTTGTGGGGCAAAGCACAGCCTAATCTAACGTAACCTAAAGGACTCCCACACCTCATACCACATCATTCTCTTTTAAATTATCGTCTCACTCGTCTTCCTTAACCGGAAACTCGTCAATTGACGTAGTTTCGCTGTTTATGTTTTTTTTTTTTTTTTTTAGTCTTTTTACTTACTCGTCGCCTGTATTATTTAGAAAACTGTATTGGCTGACGGTCATTTAGTCTCAACAATATTTCATGAGCACTCGTATAGTGTTGAACCGACAGAAGGAAGCAAACGCCATGCCTCGGTCACCTTTACGAGTCTATATGTAAATCAAATCCACACTTTTAAATCACTGCACCAGCCTCCCTTCCTTTCCCCCACTGGCTACTCGTGTTCCTCCAGCTCTCCTTTCTTCCTGATCCCGCGCCGCGGGCCTCCCTTGCTTCCCCGCCCAGCGCTGACCTCTCCTCACCTGCCTGACCCTCTCCCTTCGCTGCCCCCAAATCCTGCTCATCCTCCCGCTGCTACCTTTCACTTCCACAGCCCTGATCTTCTCTCTCCTCAGCATAAGAAGTGGTAAGTGAACCGTGGCTGTCCGTGTGATGACCAGGATATAGAGGGATAATGTTGTATGCGAGTCCGCGAAATTCATTAAAATGCAGATTAACCAGTTATTTGACCGCCATTCCAGTCCGTCCCTTCCCATCCTTACCCCTTCAAAGAGGAAAAAAAACAACACTGGTAGCATAAACAATACTTTCTTACGGTGGCCACATACTTTGCCTTCTGAAAGGAGGAGGAGAAGGAGGAGGAGGAAGAGGACGTAGGGAAGTGGAGAGAAGGGCGAAAATGAGAGGGGTCGGTGAAGGTGATAGTGAGGGGGGGCTAGTGAGGGAGACGGAGGAGGAGGAGGAGGGTGGGGAGGTCATGCATAAAACACCTAGCACTATCTAATTCAAGGAGGGGCTCGGGGTGACATAGTGCTACATAAGAGGCCGTATCCCGCCGCGGCCACGAAGCAAACCTCTTTCCAATACCTCCTCAATGTCCCTCGGGCCATATGCATCCTTTCGTATCCTTCTCCCCCCCCCACCCCTTCTCCTTCCATCCCTCCCTCATTGTTTTTAGTATCTTTCCCCTATTTTTTTCTCCCTGTCTTTCTTTTCTTCCTCAGTGTCTCTTTTTTTATAATTTCTCTACACTTTATTTATTTTCTTCTTTATTATCCTTGTTTATCCTTACCCTCTTTTTTTTCTGCTTCCTATGTTTCCCTTTCCTCTCCATCTTTTCTTCACTAATATCCTTTCCCTATTCTCTTTTTTTCTCTCTGTCTCTCTTTTTTCTTCTTCAGTATCTCTTTCTTGCCATTCTCCCTACACTCCTCATTATTATTTCTGTTTATCCTTACTTTCCTTCTCTCTCTCTCTTTTTCCCTCTCCCTCCCTTTCGTTTTCATCCTATCACTCCCTTTCCTCTCCCTCCTTCCCCTTCTTCATCATCATCATCCCTGCTTATCCTTCTATCCTTCTCTCTTGCTTTCTGCTTCTTCCGATACCTTCTTTTTCGTTTACCTTGCAGTTACTAGTGCATATTTTAATTCCAATTTTGATAACTACGTCAAAGATAGCTACCCTGAATGAAATGTTACCGCTTCTTGTTTGTTCATCCAGCTCAGAGCAATTTACTTATTTATTTTATTTTTTTTTAATCAAGATCGAGAAGTGAAGGAGGAAAATAAAAATGAAAATATAAGAGTTGATTGAGAGGAGAATAGATGCGAAGGATGGGGAGAAAAACGTGTTGGTGGAGAAGTTGGGGGTGAGGTGAAGAAGGTCACTGAAGAGGAGTGATTAGAGGTGACGCAAATGAACACCTCAGGAGAGAGAGAGAGAGAGAGAGAGAGAGAGAGAGAGAGAGAGAGAGAGAGAGAGAGAGAGAGTGACTGAAACATGATTATTTTACTAGTGTGTGTGTGTGTGTGTGTGTGTACGAGCATGCTGTTTCCCTCCTTCGCTAAGTCTTGACCAATACGGAAGTTAGACTCTTATCTCCACCTTTTCCCTCCCTGCTCAAGGTGCAGTAGGACGAGGCATGGCTGGGCACCGTCTTGGGTACGGGCACAGTAATGGAGGCACAGATGGCGATGGTTGGAGTCGGAGATGGGATGGCAGGATCTGTAAGGGTCACCGCATCAAAATATACTTTTCATTTACACTTTTCTCCAAATGACGCTGTGGTTCCGGTTCCTAAAGGTTTCAGCGCCTGGTCTACTCTATTTTTAATGCGCTACAGTGGAAGGTACTGGAGCGTTCGAGGGTGTTTTTATTATTCAAGTTATGATTTATCAAGAATTATGTATTATCAAAGGGGAAAACAAGCTATAGTAACTTAACTAATTATCTCTGTGGCCTTTGTAAACATTTCTGATAGGAGCACACTGCATTTCAGAATACTTATTTATGACATCATTTCAGTAACCATTTGTAAATTCATTGTGTAAAAATCAAAATTACATGTGCAAAAAGATTATTACTAGATTACTGCTTTTGTTGTCGGTAGCTTCTTTAAAAATTGTCTTCAAATTCTCTCTAGACAATTTTTTTTAATCCTAAGGAGAAGCCAGTGCAGTCAAGACGAACCAAGCACTGAGGCGGCACCCAGACGGCGGTGTCGCGGCGGGAGTGATCCTTGAGGCATGTTTACGGCGAATCTCCGGCATGTAGCCCCGCCCCGCCTAATAAATGCACAGCGTGAAAAGTCGAGCAAATACGTGTGCGTCGAAATAGTGGGATGAGGAACAAATTAGAGACTAGCCTATCCTCAACAAGATACTTATATATCAGGATATTTTTCCCCCTTGAAGTAAAAATGCGTTAAGTTAATGCTCATTTACTGCGCAGCGCAATCAGGTTGAGAAAACACCAAAGCGGGTTTTAATAATTGTATAGTTTTCCTCGTTGTCTGCAAGTTATATATGTATCAGTGGCGGCTGAGGCTGGCGACCATTTACTTACCCTGTGAACTGAATTGCCTCAGGGGCAACCTGCAAGTTACCTTTGTTCTTTCGTCAGTGAGGAATGATGCAGCGTATGAATTAATCCTCTCCTGATACTTTGTGTTTTAGAAGTTTCACAGCTTACGCCCCAGGTGCAAATGTGCGGGGCTCAGGCGGCAGTGTTCGCCTGTCTGTGGTGTGAGCTGTGCCGGCGTGCTTGACTGGCCTGGCCGTGGGGTGTGTGGTGCCGTACTACTTTTTAACACCTACGTGGATTGTTTCGTTTTTTTTTTTTCCAGTCGTGTAAGTAATAAGATTATTATTGCAATTTTACATTGTAAATAGTTTGCCTCAGTTATAAAGATAATTATGATAATTATGTGTGTGTGTGTGTGTGTGTGTGTGTGTGTGTGTGTGTGTGTGTGTGTGTGTGTGTGTGTGTGTGCCTGTGTGTGTGTGTGTTACTACATACAAGCTATCTTTTTTTTTTCAGTTTAACTTTAGTTTTGATAAATCAACTCCCACTGTAAATCGTCAGTATTCATAGAGTTCATGTTTAAGATATTCACACACGTCTGTTTATCACTTGGCTCAACAAGTGTACAGTTAGAGAGATTGTGGCAAAAGACTTGAAACTTTCTTCAACATACATACCGAACAATAAGGAAACCAAAATGTTCTTATGATTTTGAATTATTTTTCCTCAGTTTTCATCATTGATTATCTTAATGAGACCCTTTGCAATTATAATGAGTGAAAGACCAACCCAGGCGACCCCCAAGTGTCACTGTAACTAACACCAAGCTGAAGATGTTCTGGGTCATGACCTAATTAGATGTTCATTTTTATTGAACTCAAGCATAGAATATTAATACATCCAAAGAATAAACAGTTCACGGCTATAAGAGCGAACAACTTAATACAGTCCCAATCCTTTCACCGCCACAAGTCAGTCATTGCACTCAGGATGCCACTACAGTCGGAATGTACTTTTTGTAGCCAACAGTTAAATAATCATTTGCACTTGCTTATCCATTACATTGGTATTTTTAGTTGCTCACTCACTTCAAATATATTTTCAGTTACTCATCTACTCCAATAATTATATTTTTTAGTTACTCATCATCTACAGTTGTATTTTTAGTTACTCCTCCTGTACAATTATATCCTTAGTTATTTGACTCTGATCGACAGTTGATGATTTTTATGATGTTTCTTCTTTTTTTTTTTTTACTGCAAGACTCCAAACATTTTAAAACACAACAAACAGATTTCTTGCTCGCAGTGTACAGCGTTCCCAGGCGCCCCGCTGTCTTCCCGACACGCGGTGCCTCAGTCAGCGAGGAACAGTCACACCACAGGAACACATTCACAAATATGGCAGAAAAAAAAAAAATACATTTTTATATTTTCCTTGTGAACGTAGCACAATACCCGATGGAGCCTTGTTCCTCGTGTGCTTGAACTTGTTCTGTTATTTGTTTGAACATCTTTTTTAAACCTTGAGTGAAATATCATGTCTTATAACTTGACGCATCTCCTAATAACACTTAACCCTCTATAATTTCTAGTCCGAGACCTCTCTCATTTTTTATGAATAGTGGACATCTTGGCGCGGGTCCAGGCTGCAGGGTGGTTACCACACTGGGAATATTGTTGAAATTGTTGTTAAGACCAGTGAACAGGGACCGGGTAATAGTTTGCATGCCACGACTGTGAGACCATCTAAGCTGCACACTTCAATGGCGTTCATACTTCTGGCCGCAGCTGCTGGTTCATCAAGCAGTATACTGTTTATTTAATTTTGTTTTGTATCCACGTATGCTCCATGTTCTTGGTCTTGCTTTGGTCCTGCCAGAACAGTCTGTTTACACGCACCGATAACAACATTGTCACAGTAAAGATTTTTTTTTTTTTTTTTTTTAGGGATTTCCATATGAATACCTCATCCTTTGTTTATTTTCATCTAATTTCATTTTATCTTTTATTCCTTTATATATTTTTCATATTTTCACACTAAGTTACACTCTAATATCCAGACAAAGAATATTAAGGTAAACTTGCTTGTATTTCTCTCCCAGTCTTCGAGTTCTTTGTCTTTGTGGCGTGTCTAATTGCCATGGTAATCAATATGAATCGCGGATTGTCACCTAAGAAACTTTACTATTTCTTCGGGTCTCCTCTTCCAGTCCCCGACATCCAGTATGACACAGTCTTGTCTTACTCCGCGCTTATGATCCCCCACGCACTTCCAGTCTAATCAACATCCGTTATGACACAGAGCAGCTTCGTTTTTTTCTGGATGTTCAAAACTGGAATTTTCTCTCTCTCTTCTCTTGTTTATCATCTAAAGATTCTCGATGATGTTGGTTTGATGGTTTACATGGACCTGCAGCTCTGCGAATATGTTGTCCACAATACTTTCTGGAGTTGACAGTGCTCTCTTCAGTCCGCCCTTTAATCAAGGAGAACAATTAATGTCTCTGAGGGGATGGTAAACTGCCAGCTGTCCACTGCTTCACCACGGTCTTTTGTCTCTGTTCACCAAAAACATTTAGGTCCAATTTAGTTTCCTCAAGCAGTAAAACAGGACATCGTGTCTATAAATAAGTATGTCTTTATATATTGTATAAAGAAACATAAAATTCAAAGATATTTCAACTAAAATGAAGCAAAAATAGTAGACAAAGACAATTCATAGGAAACGGATAATGGATGAACAGTTAGAGTAACTAAATAGCAAATTAGGTCAAGCAGAAAACTAAATAGAACTAAGAAAATTAGGAAGCGCTATTACAGTATTTACGTGATATCCCCCCCGACACACACACAAAGACAGACAGACACACACACACACACACACACACACACACACTCGGTGATATCTAGTGTTACCACTAGACGATGTGTGTTCATTATTCATTCACTGTTTATTTACATGATTTATGAGGCGGCGCGCCCTGGCTTAGGTGGCTACTGAGTGGACCTGCCATAAGGATCTAAATGGAAGTCAACACCAGTGAGGTTCCGTTCTGTCTGCGTTGCTCGCGGCGACGGCGGTGACAGTGCTTACCGCAATGCTTTTAAATGACACTTGCTGTGTGCTTACTTGTCCCTGCGTTTTTTCATTTATACTTAGTCTTAATGCTCACAGAGATGGAGTACTACACACTGTTGTAAGAGTAGATTTTATTGCGTTTTTTTTCATTCTCCAGGACACACACACACACACACACACACCGTTGGTAGCGCCGCTGATGTAATGCCGACGGATCACAGGGCAGCGTGAATGATTGTGCTACGCAGCGACATCAGAAAAACCCTCGCAATCGCAAAAAGTAGACAAGTGACTTTCTGTTGGTACAGTGTTTATTTATTTACTTGTATCCTAATACTTATTATCATTACTATTATTATTGTTATTATTATTATTGTTATTATTATTATTATTATTATCATTATTATTATTATTATTATTATTATTATTATTATTATTATTATTATTATTATTATTATTTTTATTATTATTATTTTACTACTACTACTACTACTACTACTACTACTACTACTACACCCACTCTCTTCTTATTATTCATTAATGATCTTCTAAACCAAACTTCTTGTCCTATCCACTCCTACGCTGATGATACCACCCTGCACTTTTCCACGTCTTTTCATAGACGTCCAACCCTTCAGGAGGTAAACATATCACGCAGGGAAGCCACAGAATGCTTGACTTCTGATCCTTCTAAAATTTCTGATTGGGGCAGAGCAAACTTGGTATTGTTCAATGCCTCAAAAACTCAATTCCTCCATCTATCAACTCGACACGACCTTCCAGACAACTATCCCCTCTTCTTCAATGACACTCAACTGTCCCCCTCTTCTACACTGAACATCCTCGGTCTGTCCTTTACTTATAACCTGAACTGGAAACTTCACATCTCATCTCTAGCTAAAACAGCTTCTATGAAGTTAGGTGTTCTGAGACGTCTCCGCCAGTTTTTCTCACCCCCCCAGCTGCTAACTCTGTACAAGGGCCTTATCCGTCCATGTATGGAGTATGCTTCACATGTCTGGGGGGGGTTCCACTCATACTGCTCTTCTAGACAGGGTGGAATCAAAAGCTTTTCGTCTCATCAACTCCTCTCCTCTAACTGTCTTCAGCCTCTCTCTCACCGCCGCAATGTTGCATATCTAGCTGTCTTCTACCGCTATTTTCATGCTAACTGCTCTTCTGATCTTGCTAACTGCATGCCTCCCCTCCTTCCGTGGCCTCGCTGCACAAGACTTTCTTCTTTCTCTCACCCCTATTCTGTCCACCTGTCTAATGCAAGAGTTAACCATTATTCTCAATCATTCATCCCTTTCTCTGGTAAACTCTGGAACTCCCTGCCTGCTTCTGTATTTCCACCTTCCTATGGCTTGAATTCCTTCAAGAGGGAGGTTTCAAGACACTTATTCATCAATTTTTGACCACTGCTTTGACCCTTTTATGGGACTGGCATTTCAGTGGGCATATTTTTTTATTGGATTTTTGTTGCCCTTGGCCAGTGTCCTTCCTACATAAAAAAAAAAAAAAAACGACTACTGTCATTCATGGATAATAGAGAAACATGCACTACCCATAAATTTTCCATTACTTCACTAACTGACGAAACATTACTTGCTGTTCTTGACTGTAATAGTTTTTTTTTTTTTTCTTTCTATATACGAATGTTTACTAAAATTCAGAATGTAATCCTTTCACTTCAGTTGATAGCAAATATAATTGTGATTTGGATGTTAACGAGTATTACGTACGAAATAGATTATCCATTGCACCGAAAACCGAGTGCTTATATATATATATATATATATATATATATATATATATATATATATATATATATATATATATATATATATATATATATATATATATATATATATATATATATATATATATATATATATATATATATATATATATATTTAACTTCGCAATGATACTTTAACAATATGTACCTTCAATATAAGATCTATTCCTAGAAATCTTCGACATTTTAAGGACACAGTCATGCATAATAACCATAAGAATATGAACGTGTCTGGTTTCATTGAAATCAGACTTGAGTCACATCTTAGACGCTATATCAAATTCCCAGGTATTACTTGTACAATAACTCTAGAAGTGTTTATGGTGGCGAGGTAGCCATGTACATATCTAATGGGTGGGAGTCATCAGTGTTAAATCAACTTACAATTTTGGACACTTTTCTTTGAAATTATGTGTGTTCAGGCGACAATATCAGGAAATAAGTATGTCTTTATATATATATATATATATATATATATATATATATATATATATATATATATATATATATATATATATATATATATATATATATATATATATATATATGGACTCCCTAGTGATAATTTCAATTGTTTCATTAAACGCAGTAACTGACATCCTTTCGTCATTATTTGAAAAAAAAAAGTATAAAGGAATATATATTTTAGTAGACTTTAATTCAAATTTCATGATGAACACAGAAAATATTTTCGAATATATTAACTTAATGTTTTCTCTTTTCATTATTTCCATTAATCTCTAAGCCAATTAGAGTTACCAGCACTTCCGCCTCCATTTTGGATCACATCTGGGCAACACAACTCGAAGATAATGTTGGTAACTATCAAATCCAAACTAATATTTGTAATCATTGTCCAGCATTGTCCCAGTTT
>NC_087151.1:6440000-6460000 GCF_035594125.1 Scylla paramamosain | reverse complement strand
TGTTAAATGTATATTTGTGCGAGGCATGCAGTTAGCAAGGTCAGAAGAGCAGTTACTATGAAAATACCGATAGAAGATAGCAAAAGGAGAAGGGTTAAGGGTTGAAAACAGCTAGTGAGTCGAAATGTCTTTTGTAAAACTTACTCCATACATGGGAAAATCAGACCGCTGTACAGAGTTGGTAGCTTGGGGGAGAGAAAAAATTATGGAGACAGCTCAAAACACCGAAATTCCCAGTAACTATTTTACCGAGAGACAAGATGTGTGTGATGTGATGGACAGTTGAAAATTAGGTTAAATTGGATGAAATTCGGCAAGCTGACTGGAATCCTGTCAATGATGGGTCAGAATAAATTTGATGTCGATGGTTATTTTCACGAAGGCAAAATTCTCAAGGGAAAATGCAAGTATCGCTCTCATACTTCATGTACTGATCAACTAATTTTTTATATACGTAATTAAAAAAAAATTTGAGTACCCAGCTGGGAATACAAATGAGAAGTTAGTGATGTGTGTTGCTGAAATTGTAATTTAGGTCACAGGTCACAAATTAACCTCATAATATAGTTTTCATACAACTTCTAGGTACACAGCCAGCGGCGTCCAGTCATCCACACAATAATGGGTCAAGTAATTCATGATAAACAGTTCTTATTGCTGTCATTGCTGTATCAGAAAATTGGCGGGTTATGAATGCATGCAAGCGTGATCTGCCCCTTGTCTTATAGTTATGATACCAAGGACGAGATGAATGGACACCTTTGTATCCTTTGAAAATTAAATAAAAACTTGGTTCTCCTCTTGATTACAGTGAAACGTGGAAGTTAGCTCCGGTCCATTTCCTCCAAGGCATTTTGAGTTAATCACAGCTTGTTGACCTATTAGTGCTTGATGCATTGTCTTCCGACACACATCAGTCTGGGGGCTTTTGTGCCTCAGTACCCAATAATGTGTACATCCCAAGGCCTTCAAGTGCACACGTGGCGAAATTTTTTTCTTAAGGGGGTCTTCTCTTAGTAGTTTAATTTTCCAAAACATTTATTTGTCATTTGTCGCTACATCTGAGTATGTATGGCTCTTAGCTTCTATATTCTTTATTCTATTATCGTCATTAGCAGCATTTAATCCTGTCTGGCGAGATTGAGCACCGCCTTACCCTTGATTACTCATTAACATCGTGTACAGCAAGATTAATGTATCTGGTACTGTCTTGATATACAGACCACACGCACTTGAAACAAAAAAATGCCAATAAAAAACAGCATAGCAAGTTTTGACAGAGAGAGAGAGAGAGAGAGAGAGAGAGAGAGAGAGAGAGAGAGAGAGAGAGAGAGAGAGAGAGAGAATCACACACTGAGAGAAGCAAGGTGGTCTATTTCTTCCTCGTCCACTCCTCACCTGCGCCGTCGACTCACCTGGAGGTCTTCATCATGGCGTGTGGGCAATGTTGTGGGAGCAGCTGTCACGCCGGGATACAGATGGACTCGCCTGCCTAACCAAACCAACGCCGACTCCTTACAACTCTTCCCATCTGGCGGCCTGTGCTTCATTTTAATATTGCTGCTGCTACTGTTGTTGTTGTTGTTGTTGTTGTTCTTGTTCTTCTTTCTCTTCTTTTCTTGTTTTTGTTCTTGTTCGTCTTGATCTTGTTCTTGTTCTTTCTGCTCGTCCTCCTCCTCCTCCTCCTCCTCCTCCTCCTCCTCCTCCTCCTCCTCCTCCTCCTCCTCCTCCTTCTCCTTCTCCTCCTCCTCCTCTTCCTTCTCCTCCTCCTGCTTGACTAACTAACTGTTCATGTTATCTACGAGTATTGCATCTCCATCTACACACACACACACACACACACACACACATACCAAACGACTACAATCACTATCATGATCATCGCAGCAGCTATTCGAGTTCATCAGGTGGGCGCCGTCAGCCACCTACTATGAGCCTCCGAACACAACTAAGAGTACAATCTTTTATCCGCGTTTTTTACTCGTAACTGCTGCTTTGCCCGAGTGTGTGGTGTGAAAGAAATTGGTTACACTCCCCCTGGGATCCTGTGGCGTTCGTTAGAGAGAGAGAGAGAGAGAGAGAGAGAGAGAGAGAGAGAGAGAGAGAGAGAGAGAGAGAGATTAGTAATTAGTGATTAGAGAAAAAAAAAAACTGGTAGGGTGCGGCTGCACCGTGGTCTTATGGCGCCGTTATAAAATGTTAAAAGCCGCTAAAATTGTATTACAGTAAAGCAGAATGTTAAAAGCAACTAAAATCATGTCAGGATAAGGTAATAGTAATATTTAGTAATAAAAAACCTGTAGTAGAGAGGAAAAAAATTTACCTTAATAGCAAGATATAAAAGGAAGTTGAGTTAAAATTAAATATAGAGATTAGAGGCTGCGAAGAGAGAGAGAGAGAGAGAGAGAGAGAGAGAGAGAGAGAGTGGGTAGGTTGGGACGGGAGTAGTAAAAGACGACGATGGGCAGAAAAAGAGAGAAGAGAATGGTAAATGATGATGATGATGATGATGATGATGATGATAATGATGATGGTGATAATCTTAAGAAAGCAGAATAACAGGAAAAGAAAGATGAAAAGAAAAAGAAGAAGAAGAAGAAGAAGAAGAAAAGAAAAAAAGAAAAAAAAGAAAAAGAAAAGAAAAAAGACAGTAATGAGGAATAGCAGTGAGGGGAGGCAGAGGAATAATAGGAGACGTGCTCGCTTGACTGAGATTAACAGAGAGAGAGGAAAAAACACACTGATATTGTTATCTGTTCAATTTTCCACATTTTGCGTCCTATGATTGGTGTGCCTATTTCTGAAAGGCCTGCCTGTCCTGCCCTTCACTTCCCATCACCACAGGACACACGGTGCCAAGTAAATATATCCGCAAAACCACCCCATTCCTTAGCACCATTACTCTCATCTTTTTTTACCACTCATTGTTCTTTGTAGTGGTGGTGGTGGTGGTGGTGGTGGTGGAGTTATGTTCAGGATCTTGCTTATTATGAGAAGGCTGGTGCGGGCAGACCGTTACTCCATCCACAAGCTTATATCTCAGAAACCACATGGCTTATTGTAACGAAACTCCCATTAATGATAGAACAATTCCTTCACTTTTATGTGATTCAGGTTTCACTACTTATACTGGGTGGGAAGGTGTCTGGTATAAAGTTTCTCAGTAACTACTCAGGCGATATTACCGAAACGTGTTTTATGTTCCCTTCATTAACACATGACTGAACATGTCAATCTGAATTTTCATGCGCAAATGTTTCATGAACTAATCAAGCGATTAAAACAAAATTTAGCATATAGTATGGACCAGCAATGCTTACATGAAGAATCCTGCGAAATTCAGATTTCTCCTCGGCATGCACTAATTTCATAATGAAACTTTAAAAAGAGATGCGCTCAGTTTTCAGTAATTTTAATCCATTGAATTTTGTCTCAGCGAGAGCTGAAACACAGCAGACGGAAAATGAAATTCTCTGTGAAGTGCCAAATTAAATAGATCTTCGTCTTCGTTTTAAGTTATATCGAACTTCATTAAGGCGTTATGTTGGATGTTGCAAGCGTGACACTTACGAAACTCGTCTTTTGTGTGTGTGTGTGTGTGTGTGTGTGTGTGTGTGTGTGTGTGTGTGTGTGTGTGTGTGTGTGTATGTGTATGTGTTTGTGTGTGTATTGTTGCTTAACCTTATGATAACGTAGTTTAGCTCTCTCGCCTCAAAACGAGACCATTTTGAGCCTCATATGTTCAATCATTATATTTTTACGAGTAATGAAATAAAGATTCGGCCAATATTCAGGAAATATCACGCATCAAGTGCAATCTCAGAGGGACTGGACACGTACTGTTAGATACAGAAGTAAGTGCACTATTGATTCAGGCGTATAACAGATCGTCGACTCAAGAAAAGATTTGAATTTTACCGAAAAGATATGACTTGTAGTTGCAATTGATAGCCTTCTGGCTAGGCGCTGCTATATACTCCTGGTGGATATTCTGCGCTGGTTATGTAGCAATGCTCCTCCATTGCCTATCAAGGTGTTTTACCCATCTTCCATTATTGTAAAAATAATGTTGTCAGTGTGGATCTTTCATGTTAACATTATCATGCATCATATTTCATTTTGGATTTTTTCATTTTGAAATGTAATGTACTGTGTGTCATCGAGATTGTACTCAATACAATAACCTATCTATTTATCTACCTTTGTCTTCTTTGTACGTGTTATGAAATTTACATTTTAATTACTGCAAACATGTGGTGGCGCCACAGAGATCGCGCTACCATGGTCGCGCCACCATTTGTTTGTATTTAAAACTTTAGCCTCCCTTCCCCACTGGTGGTCCTCCTCCCCTCCTCCACCATCTCTAGAAGACAGCATCTGATTGGTCAGCACTCACTGCTTGGAGTGACAGCTTGGAGTTAAGGTTTTCTGCCAAAGGGGCACCTTCACTTCATGGTAAATATTGGTAGTGCCCACGTTTTGCGAGCCACACAGTTGGTAAAACAGCATCATGCTGACCGCTTCTGAAGACTGCACTGAGGAAGACCAGCAGCAAACCTGCCAAGCAACAAACGCTCCAAGCAAACACAAGCAAGGAATGTTCAAAATCTTTGGCAAACGCTCCACCAAAGTGAAGCAAGTGTGTACTGAGGTGAGTCAGCCCAACGTGGTTCACAACACCGCCCACGACATGACTGAGGAGGAGGAGAAGAGCCGCGGCTGCCGAGGCTGTTTCGGCTGGCTCTTCAGGCTCTTCCGGAAGAGGCGGGGACGCGGCCCCGCGAAGAACCTGGACGAAGGCGTTGTCGCCTTCCAGCAGTCGGCGGCGTCTGTCACGCCGTTAGGTAATGATGCAGGCGACAACCTGGAGTGTGAGGTCGTGTCGGAGGAAGCAAAAGACGCGAAGGAAGAACTTAACGATGTTCAGGAAGAAAACATAGTACAGCTGGTGGACAGCAACCTCGTAACGTGCGCTGCGGATCTGGTGGAAGAGGGGCAAGAAGACCAGGAGCCTGAGTGCGTGGTAAAGACTGTGGAGGAGGAGCAAGAGGCCGAGGCCTTCCTGACGTGGGCTGAGGAAGTGGAAGACGCAGAAAAGAAGGGACTGGATGTTTTTGCCCCGTACAGTGACGCCTTCCTTGAGGCACTAAGCCATTTTGCTCCCGCCACTCCGACTCATAGTGAGACTTCCGCTCCAGGACAATGTGTGATCGTGAGTACTGTACCAACCGTGACACGCGCAGCAAGGCGAAGGGCGCGCAGAAAAGCACAGGCGGCAGCCCTTAAACTGAGGAACGAGGCTCCCCCTTCGTACGTCGCGAATGTTCGGGAACGAGAAGTGACCGCGAGTCTTGCAGCCGAGACTGCCGCGCCGGAACGACACGAGACCGCGAGTACTGCAGCCGAGACTGCCAAACCGGTACGAGACGAGACCGCGAGTACTGCAGCCGAGACTGCCGCGCCCAACCATTGGGAAACCGTGAATACTGCAGCAACCGTGACACGCGCAGCGAGGCGAAGGGCGCGCAGAAAAGCACAGGCGGCAGCCCTTAAACTGAAGAACGAGGCTCCCCCTTCGTACGTCGCGAATGTTCGGGAACGAGAAGTGACCGCGAGTCTTGCAGCCGAGACTGCCACGCCGGAACGAGACGAGACCGCGTGTACTGCAGCCGAGACTGCCGCGTCGGAACGAAACGAGACCGCGAGTACTGCAGCCGAGACTGCCGCGCCCAACCTTTACGAAACCGTGAATACTGCAGCAACCGTGACAAGCGCAGCGAGACGAAGGGCGCGCAGAAAAGCACAGGCGGCAGCCCTTAAACTGAAGAACGAGGCAGCAAACGCCGAGGAACAAAGGGAAACCATGAGTATTACAGCCCAGACTGACGCGCTGGATCAATGCGAAACTGCTGCCGCCACCGCCACGCCCGGCAGGATGAGCGCGTGCCAGAGGCGAAGGTCGCGCAGAAAGGCGGCAGCAGCCACTTCACTGAAGACGAGAAACGCTTGGCCGCCACAAGCCGAGACCAGCCCCTGCAGGACCCCCGCCTGGCCGTCGCCTTCAGTGCGTGTGTTTGGCCGGGATGGGCTTCCCGTGGTGTGCACATGGGAAGAGGCTGCCTACGGCGCCTTCCACGCTCAGTAGCACGTTCGGGGATCGTCCCGCAGATGGCGTAGCGTCAACTGAGCGTCGCGTTAACAAGTTTTACCTTTACACAAAGTTAATGACGACAGACAGTGAAGAGTACCGCACACTCGCGCTAGACAGAAGAGAATTTTTATAATGCATGCATATGTCAGATAATGTTCAGTAATAAAACACAGAAATAAAATTTTCCAGATTTTAATTCACGTTTTCCTATCTTCTTTTTCTTTAATAACAAAAGTGAAGGATGAATGATTTAGAATACTAGTTAATTCTTGCATTAGAAAAGTGGACAAAATAAGGATGAGAGAAAGTAGGAAGTCTTGTGCAGCGAGGTCGCGGCAGGAGAGGAGGCATGCAGTTAGCAATAGAACGGTCAGAAAGAAAACTTGAGGTGAAGGGATGGAAGCCGTAGCAGTGTAGTTTAGAGATTAAAGCTTTGTGCCAGATTCTGTCAAATGCTTTAGATACATCTAAGGCAACAGAGAAAGTTTCACCAAGATCCCTAAGACCAAGATTCAGTAAGGCAAGCCAGATGATCAGTAGGCCGGCAGTGGCCATGACGGAACCCATACTGGCGGCTAGTTATAAGATTATGAAGTGGCATGTTTAAGAATCTTCCTTCTGAGGATAGATTAAAAAAAAAAAAATTAGAAAAGCAGGAAAGCAATAGGACGTTAGTTTGAGGGATTAGAGCAGTCACCCTTTTTAGGAACAGGCTGAATATAGGCAGACCTCCAGCGAGGAAAGGTAGATTTTGACAGATAGAGTCGGAAGAGTTTGGCAAGGCAAGGTTCAAACACTGAGGCACAGTTTCAGAGAACAATGGGAAGGACCCCATCAGATCCATAAACCTTCCGATGATTAATGCCAGAGAGGGCATGGAAAACATCATTGCGAAGGATCTTAACGGGTGTCATGAAATAATCGGAGGGGAAAGGAGAGAGGAACCAGCCCTGAATCTTTCATGGTAGAGTTTTTAGTAAAGTTTTGAGCGAAGAGTTCAACTTTAAAGATAGTTGAGATAGTAGTGGTGCCATCAGATTAAACAGAAGAGGGAAAGATGAAGAAGAAAAGTTGCTGAAGCTCTTTCATCAAAAGAAAAAAATTACTTATATTACTTATGGATGTGAGAGACAATGAGGACTTGTGGCAGTTGCTGTTCGCCGACGACCTAGTCATTATTGTGGATACGGAGGAAGAGTTATAGGAGAGATATTTGTCATGGAAAGGCAAACTGGAGAGAAAGGGAATGGAAGTGAGCACACAAAAGACAGAGGCAATGGTAAACAACAGAGAAGGTTGTGAGGAAATAAATGTAACATCAGAGGATGGCATAAGATTGAAGCAGACAAGAGAGTTCAAATACCTAGGATCAGTAATTGCAGAAGAAGGAGGAACAGAAAAAACAGTTAGACAAAGAGTAAAAGCTGGATGGGAAAAATGGAGGGAAGTGAGTGGAGTAACCTTAGATAAGAAAATACCATTGAAACTGAGAATGAAGATATACAGAAGTGTGTTGAGACCAGTACTTCTGTATGGTGCAGAGACATGGTTTTTAAGGAAGAAAGAGGAAGGCATTCTGGAGAGAACGGAGATGAGGATGGTGAGATGGATGGCTGGCATTTCACTGTTAGAAAGGAGACAAAGTGAAGATATAAGAAGAATGTGTGGAATATGTAATATCAAGAAGGCAAGAGAAGCACGACTAAGATATTTTGGACACATGATAAGGAGAGAAGAGGATGAAGCAGTGAGGAAGGCAATGATGGTGGAGGTTAGGGGGAGAAGGAGGGTTGGGAGACAGAGAATAAGATGGAGAGACGTAATAAGGAGTGATATGAACAAACTGGGAGTGCAAGAAGATGATGCAATGGATAGAAACAGATGGAGAAGGATAACTCGAGCGGCTGACCCTGCAATACAGTGGGATTAAGGTCGTATGAAGAAGAAGACTTATAAAACCTGCTTTATTATTATTATTTTATAATTTTTTTATCATCATTATTATTATTATTATTATTATTATTATTATTATTATTATTATTATTATTATTATTATTATTATCTTATTATTATTGCTATGTGACGCTGTGGTTCTAGCTTCAAGTGTCTTGCTATTTCACTACAAGGTGGTCTTAAAGTAATTTTCCGTAACGCTGTCTCGTGTGACCAAGACGTGACTGCAGGTATTGCATCAACCCCGACACGCCCAGTGAGACGAGGGACGCGCAGAAAGCCACTGGCGGTGGCCATTAGAAAGAATTCTGAACGATGGTAATAGAATAATTTTTTTTTTCCTATTCAACTAACCCAGTAGCGATGATAATTAAGTTTGCGTAATATACAACAGTGAAGAATGAGCTGAGTCAGGTGAATGGCAAGTCTGAGAACAAGGCGAAGTTGAAGGACGGAGAGTTGATAGGTCGGGATAGAGACAATGTAAGAGGGAAGGTGCACGGAGGGAGACGGCGCGGACAGACAGACCCCGAAGGGAAGCCGGCGGTAGTACATGCTGTATTAATCCTTTATATTGATGGCGAGTGCTGCCTCTAAGTGCCTCCAGCGACTGTGTATGCTACAGCCACCTAACGTTTATTGGACGCTACTCCTTGTCACTCAACCTGTGAAAACATCGAAAAGGGAAGCCTCGAGCGTCCTGCCTTTAATTAGGATTCTGATCGCCAGGGGCTCTAAAGAAGAAGTCCAGCGGGTACCTGAGGCCAAAAGAACAAAGCAAACATCTCTTGGACACCCTCACGCAAACCTGAGTTGTGGATATTGGCTCAGACGTTACGCCGGGCCAGCCAATACATCCAGACTGTTACGCTTGAGTTGATTTGAGGGATATAATGGAAGGGAAAATGACTGATGTTGTTTTAGATATTTATACTTTGTTTTCTACTGGCCAGCTTTTTAATAAGACCAGTTTGGCTTCTCCAGCATGTATTGGCTACAAACATGTGTAGGATACGCACCGCTCCCATTTCTCTTTCGTGATGCTGCCAATCCAGTCGTGGCCCAAGATGAGAACTGCACCAATTGACTTGAATTTTGTAAGGCTCTTAACAAATTCGGTGGTGTGGCGCCTCTTACGCTTCTCAGTGTGGGTCAGCAGCTTATAGTTCGTGCGTCAACGTTCATTGTTCACGCTGGGACACGGACCGGTCTAGTTAATCAGGAATCAAGGAAGAGCAATGTTTATATCCGACTTTAATTTTATTTTTAGGTTGGAATATGCTCATGCACATACTAGTAAGATAACCCAAATCAAGTTGGTGATGTGGGACTCCTGGAGGTGAGTGGGCGAGACAGCATCGTGGTGCGGTGCAAAGACCCTTTCCTTGAATCCCTTCGTCAGTTCCTCGTCTTTACGACGGTGGCGAATTCCTTCCAGACAGCATGGAGAATCAAAATTCTAAGCAAGGGAGGAGAAACCCATATCAGTATTCCACTCGCCTCCTTAAACGCCTGCAGGACGTGCATGCAAGACATGTGAATCCTGATAATGCAGGATTAGTTAGTCATATTAGGCATTGCTTAATACTGAGCAAATATTAATCAGGGTCCTCATTCTTCACTGGCGGGAGAAAGTGCGGAGAGGAGATGACTCAATCTTAGATCAGGACAGGTGAGGGTGGTGAGGTGGAGGGCGGAGGTTGGGGGGGTGGGGGCAATGCGTGCATCAGCCACATCAGCCCAGCGTGGTGCTAATTAGGCAACACAGAAACTTGAAGCTTCTCCTCAATTGAGTGGACGAGCGGCAGAGTGTGGCTTAGCGCGTTTGTTTTATAGACAGACTCACCAAGACACTGCTCCACTCAGGGAGATGACCGACGACAATTCTGCAACTCTCGCACTGACTGCACTGACCTTCAACCCGCGTGGGACATCCGCATCTTATTTTCTTATCCACTTTAGCGTTTCCTTGGACACCTTGTGTGTGTGTGTGTGTGTGTGAGAGAGAGAGAGAGAGAGAGTCCTATTGTCCCATTCAAAAATAAAAATAGTAGTCGTTATTATTAAATGTTGTAGTCAGTACTGTTTTGTATTGTTGTTGCTGCTGGTGACACACACAGTAGAGTGTGGTAGTTTTATGAGGACGGCGTTGTGGTGGTGCTGTGTTGATAGATGTGATAGTGAGTTGGCAGTGATGATGGTTATTCGTAGTAGTAGGTGCAGTAGTAGTAGTAATAGTGGCATCAACAACAGCAGCACCAAGAGTAGTAGTAGTAGTAGTAGTAGTAGTAGTAGTAGTAGTAGTAGTAATGACACTAGAGGGAGTATGTGTGTTTTCGTTATTACTTCATCACTATTATAAAATATATAATTTGTCGCATCCTGAAGAGCACCTTCCCTCCTCACACAGGGCGAGGCAAGGCTGGGTAAGGCAAGGTTGGGCAAGGCAAGGCTGGGCAAGGCAAGGCTGGGCAAGGCAAGGTTGGGCAAGGCAAGGCTGGGCAAGGCAAGGTTGGGTAAGACAAGACAGGGGAAGTTAAGGCAAGGCAAGGCTGGGCAACGCAAGGGTGGGCAAGGCAAGGCAAGGCAAGGCAAGGCTGGGCAAGGCAAGGCTAGGCAAGGCAAGGCAAAGCAAGGTAAGGCAAGGCTGGGCAAGGCAAGGCAAGACAAGGCTAGGCAGAGCAAGGCAAGGCAAGGCAAGGCAAAGCAAGGGAAGGCAAGACAAGGTTAGACAAGGCAAAGCAAGGCTGGACAAGGCAAGGCAAGGCAAGGCAAACAAGGCAAGGCTGGGCAAAGCAGGGCAAGGCAAAGCAAGGCAAGGCAAGGCAAAGCTGGGCATGGCAAGGCAAGGCAAGGCAAGGCAAGGCAAGGCAAAGCTGGGATAGGCAAGGCAAGGTTGGGCAAGGCGGAACAGGACTCATTAGGGCGAGGCAGAAGAGGGTGGAGGGAGACTATGTCGGTTGGGCGTCTACTAATTACAAGGCTTCAGAGACACGGACATTTTTACAACTCGTGCATGACGTCTGTAGTGCAGTAGTCAAGGGGGTGTGTGCAGCGCCACGCCCGGCCCACTGGAGTCACCAATTTTCCGAGGGTGGAGGGTGGAGAGGGTGGACTGGCTATACGCAGGCCCATGCTCGGAATGAAGAGTGGTAGTGGTGGTGGTGTGGATTGTGCTGAGTGGTGTTTTCTTTCTTACTCTTTCTCCTCCTCTTCCTCTTCCCTTTCTTTTCCTCTCCCATTTCCTTATCTTTAGTTTTTTTCTTCATCCTCCTCTTTCTCTTTTTTTTTTACCTTTTTTTATTCTGTTCATTTTCTTGATCTCTTATCCTACTCCTCCTCCTCCTCCTGAACTACCTGGTTTGAGTCTCGTAATCGTTAAAGAGCGGCGTGAAGAATGCGTTGGTTCACCTTTTCTGTTCGCCTTACAGAGTGGAGAGGCAGATGAAGGCCTGAGGAGCGACGTCACTCTGTCCCCACAGCCGTCAGTCAGGTGAGCAAAGCCACACTCCGTTTTCTTCACATTCTCCTTTTTCTTTTGCCTTTTTTTTTTTGCCCTGCCCTTGAATATAATGACGTAGGAGCCTGTATACAAAATGAGCAGTGTGATTCAGTATTGTTTCTTGAAATTGTTCCCTTCTTTTTCTCACCTTGCTTCATCATTTATTTAATTATTATTTTTTTTTTTTTACGTGTTAGCAGTTTCTGTCCATCATTCATTCTTTTGAAATATTAACCTCGCTTTGCACGTGTCTCTGTCGCCTCTGTCAGCTTCCTTAGGGCACGAGACACTAGAATATCCTTCCTTCCTTCTTTCCTTCCTGTTCCATCATCCACGTGCAAGAATGCGACCATTAAAACATTCCGGTGTGTTGCCGATGGAGGAACGATACACCCTCCCTATAAGGATTTCAGTAAGTGGGTTCCCTGCTGCACAGTCTAAAAACTGCGACGTTCGGGTTCTAAATTCGACACTCTCCTATGTAATTAAGCCTAAACACTTAGTGGTTGGAAGAAAGGAGGAAAAGAGTGAGATATTGCGAGGAGGAGGAAGAGGAGGAGGTCCACGCGTGAGACTCTTAATAGAATCTGCCGGTCAGCCTTCGGCCCGGCAATTACCCCGCGATGTAAATCAGGGAGTGTGAAATCCTGTTAATGATGTCAAAGCTTCCGTGCTGCGTCCAGGCGCTCATTATTGGCCATGAGAGAGAGAGAGAGAGAGAGAGAGAGAGAGAGAGAGAGAGAGAGAGAGAGAGAGAGAGAGAGAGAGAGAGAGAGAGAGAGAGAGAGGCTCCGAGTATATTATCACATAAAATAAAATTAGCATCTATAAATCCTGATTGCTTTTGAAAGTGCAAAAGTTGGCATTTTCTTCATTGGTTATCTTGCACCTTGTTTGCCTTTCCTTTAAAAAAAAAGTATATATATATATATATATATATATATATATATATATATATATATATATATATATATATATATATATATATATATATATATATATATATATATATATATATATATATATAAACTTTTTTTTAAGTTTTCTGCAAAGATGTAGTACAGGGAAGTGAGAGATGTCAATAATGATCAACGAATGGAAGAAAACTTAAAATATGAATACTTCAAAACCTTCTGGGAGGAGTCATGGATCTGGTGAGGCCCGAGGAGTGGCGTGCATGATAACAGCGTGTCAGGGGGAAAAGAAAGGGAAAAAATTAAAAAAAGAACAAGTAATGTGACATCTTTGTGGATGCCGACGCCAGCATTATTCTTCCTTATAATGATGTGTCTTGTATTTTTGCAGTTTTAGTATAAACATATTAAAGTCAACAAAGATTACTGGTCTTAAGAAAATTCAGTTAAGAGAATAGACAACGTGATACAAGTGTGAAAACATTAATATTTTGGGATCAGGTCTTGTGTGGGTTCGGTCGTGCCGGGATTTAATCGCGAGGATCAGCCGAGAGGGAACGTAGAACTCCGCCGCTGGTGTGCGAGGCATTCAGGAACATATATGGAAAGGTGGTGCCCATGAACTACGTACTCAGAACGGTTGCCGAGTGGGAGAGCTCCATTGCGTAAACTCAAGGTCTTCTCAACGTCAGGGTCGCGTCACGCAGCAACACTTTTCCACTCTTAATCAGTCCACTAAATTGCAGCTCATCAAAAATTTTCATCAGCAGATCCATTCCTTTGCTCTAAGCCGGGAACAGTTTTCTCTTGGCGTAAGTTGGTCTCCCTCAGAACTCAAGTTGAGGCGCTCGCAACCAGAAAGTCAGGGTTTCATAAGAAAGAAATATACTCGTAAATTATGTGTTCTTCTGCACCTGCCTCGCCTCATGAGTATCCAGAACTCGTATACCAAAATATCTTATGATACTTAACGTACAATGCACGGCCGATAAACAAAATAGATAATTTCACCGAAAGATATACACTGAGCTTGTTTGTTCGTCACTATATCATGAATATTACATACCAGACTACTTCTGAGAAATCCGGGGAAATGCAGACAGAGAGAGAGAGAGAGAGAGAGAGAGAGAGAGAGAGAGAGAGAGAGAGAGAGAGAGAGAGAGAGAAAGAGAGAGTACTAATGTTACGATTGAGCCTAATGGGATGCGCTATATAAAGAGAGAAATACTTTGCGGTTTGGAGGATCAATGGGAAAACTGTGGCGGGGTTGGCGTCCTGCTGGGCTGTCGATTAGTTACACTCACACCCCCACTAATCTGTTTACGAGGCGAGGAGAATTGTGTGGTCGATGTAAAGAAACTCCTTATCAGAGAGGCCAATTCAAGCCACTAGTACGTGATGAGGGGGAGACCTGACCTACACACACACACAAAAAAAAAAAGTAGTACACTTGGCCTTGTCTTAGTTCAGTATGTCATACGCCACGAGAGAGAGAGAGAGAGAGAGAGAGAGAGAGAGAGAGAGAGAGAGAGAGAGAGAGAGAGAGAGAGAGAGAGAGAGAGAGAGAGATAAATGGGACTCACTTTGTACACATGTCCTACTCTTGAAGATTATACATCCTCTATTTAAAATCCCAGTCCTTGTGTGTGTGTGTGTGTGTGTGTGTGTGTGTGTGTGTGTCTGTGTGTGTGTGTGAGTGAGTGTTGACGAGTCTCATCCAGTGGGAACTGGCAGGTCCAAGTAACGCGTGGTTGGTTTCATTCCGCGCAGCCGTAAGTGATGGGACAGTATTCCGTGGCTCTCGTAAACGTCGACCACAAATGAGTTTCGCTCCATTGCATCGCGGAGGCTTTTATTATGATATCTATCGTTCGTTATGTCATATCTGTATCCCAAATATTGTGATGAGTAATGCGTGTTTTCCTTTTGGTGCGCCGGCACGATGCTGCCTCGGGAATGTCTGCCTCGAGGATGTTGTGAAGTGGCGGCCGTGTGTGTGTTCCGTGAAGTTGTTGTCACTCGGCCCCCATGTAAGAGAGAGAGAGAGAGAGAGAGAGAGAGTGTGTGTGTGTGTGTGTGTGTGTGAGCTGTGATTGAAATAAATAAAAAAAAGTATTCGAATTTCATGATTTTAGGAACATTATTCTTTTTTTATACGAAATCTTTGGGAAAAAAATAAAACCAAACGTAAGGAAAGACAGTTAAGGTGACCTCACTGTCTGTTCGGAATGGCCTCCAAACCTCGCCAGAATGACCAAACTAGCTGCTATCATGGCTATGCAGAAAACGGGGTGATGAGGCGCACGGCGTGGGCGGGATGCAAGGAGTCACTGGCTGTTGGGAACAAACAGGAAGGAAGAGATGAATCGATAACCGTGACGGAAGAACGAAGGGGCACGAAAAATGGACAAATAAATAAAGACTGTTGGATGAAAAAGCACCATAAATAAAGAGAGGGTGATTGCCGCTCACCTCGGCAACCATCTTCTAATTACTGGCCTGGTGGGGAATGCAGCGGTGTATTTATGATATTAATGTTGTTTGTTGTTATTGGCTTTTAATCACACGACGATGTACGAGTGGACGGGGCGGGTAATGACTGTCTTCAGCTGCCGATGCACTAACTACTCCGCGGCGGGAGATTACAAGGCCCTTTAATGTTGTTTCAAATTGATTATAATACACGTCGTTGTGGTGTCCATATTGTTTATGTAAGTCGTTACACAGCTGCGTCCACTGTGTTATAGTCACTGCTCCTGGCTGAATTACCGCGACCAGCTTGGGGTGGAATCAAGTGATGGGACAAATGTGAGACGACGGTCGTAATGCTGAAAGATGCAGCAGCAGCAGCAACAACAAAAGGAAAGCAGCAGCAGCAGCAGCAGCAAAGTCCTTCAGTTTTAATGGCTCCGTGCGTCTGGCAGAGCTCCCGTCCTCTCTCATTAAGGCGAGCACCTTAATAGTTTTTCATTCCCTGTGCGGTAGGCAGGACTTGCATATTCATAGAGCGCCTATTAGCAAATCTCCCACATTAGTTTCCCGCGCCAGGCCCGCCCTGTGGAGGCCCGGCATGGCGGAGGGGCGGGGCCACCACAACGGCAGCGCCGCGACCACACAGAAACACACCTCTTTGTCATTCCGCTACATAGCTCATATATATATATATATATATATATATATATATATATATATATATATATATATATATATATATATATATATATATATATATATATATATATATATATATATATATATATATATATATATATATATATATATATAAGTGTGTGCGTGTGTGTGTGTGTGTGTGTGTGTGTGTGTGTGTGTGTGTGTGTGTGTAAATTATGTGTGAAATTTGTTTGTTGGGCTCAAATCCTTCGGGAGGGAAGGCGGCAGGCTGGCATTGTGTCGGTGGCGTGAGGGAGCAGCTGTGTCACCCGCGGAAGTCCTGCTCTTAGCGGCTGGTGTATAATTTTCATTTTTCTGCTGAATTGTTAGGCTGACATGCCAGCCACACACTCCGGAGTGTCCATCAGTAGAGCATAATTTCCGCAATTTTAATGACTACAACTTTCCCTGAGAAAATACCAAATGTTGATCAGTTTTAATGGTAATCGTTGCTGCAAACACTTACGATGTGCGCTCCGCCCATTCCTGGAAATGCTGCAGTGTTTTCGTTTGGGCCTCGAAGGAAAGGTGACCTCCATGGAGAGCCGAGGCCGAGTGTGGCAACCAGCTCCATGGGAGCGGTGACCACACTAATCCTTGGAGTCTAATGGTGCTGTCCAGTTTGTCTCGCCAGGCAATGGTCACGGGGGGAAACAACGACCCGAATATTTCTTATCGTGCAGTGTTATATGAGTATGTCTTTACGTCCAATCAGACACCTATGCACACATTTCCTTCCAGCAGAACAATGATGATACCGTCACCGCCATAAAGGTGCGAGACAACACAACAACAACTGTACACAGGTAGTGACAACACGATGACATCACCAGGCGACTTATGGGAAGCGGCCACCATCACCGACAAAAGATTGAATAAAACCTTAAGGAGTGTGCATGCTATTACTGCTTCATAACTCGCTTCGCCCTCACACTCGCCTTTCAATATGTGTCATAGAGAACGGGGAAAAAGATAGGAGGAGGTGGCAGATTTCTCGGCTTTCTAAGATCTCTGGCGAAGGCTGCGGGTGATAAAGCCTTGAATTGATGTGATCTGTCTGATTCTGAGAGTCAGTTATTATTTCTCTCTCTCTCTTTCTCTCTCTTTCTCTCTCTCTCTCTCTCTCTCTCTCTCTCTCTCTCTCTCTCTCTCTCTCTCTCACCCCTGCTAACATTCACTAAATTTCTTCAACACTATAAAAACACAAATGGCAACCTTGCCCAATGATATTGAAATCTGGTGTCTGCATATTCAGATCACTAAATTAGAGGTTTCTTATCAGGAAGAATCTGCAAGACTCTGAGGCGGCGCGTACTCGTCCAGAACACCGACTGTATTTAACATGTGTACCCGAGTTTGAGGTATATATTTGGAAGCATCGTTAATCTGTCTTGGTAATGAGTAACCTGTCAGTAAGGCCAGCCAGCGCCAGTGAGGGGGAGGCAGGGAGTGAGTGAAAGATCTTGCAGGAATTGGAAACGAATGAGGCAGGCGAAAGAAGATAAGGAAGAAGAGGTGAAGGAGGCACAAGGGGGTGAAAGGAACGAGGAGATGAGAGAAAATGAGATGGAAAGTAACGCCCTCAGCAGGTGGTGGTGTCGTGGATGGTGTTTATGTGGTGCAAAGGTACTTGTCTGCGTCTGCTCCTCTCCCCCCCTCCCCCTCACGCTCCCCAGCAGACTCATCGGATTGTGGCTGAGATAATCAAACTAAGTGGGTCTTCTAGTCGTCTTTTTTCCTCGTCTTATTCTCTCACGTCCTCTCCCTCCTCCTCTTTCTGTGTTTTCTTTATGTCTCTTAGTTTCTTCTTCGTAATACTGTGACTTCCTTTTCTGCGTGTTCTCCCTCCTCCTCTTTTTTTCTTTTTTATTTTCTTTACTTTCTTTATAGATTTCCATTATTATAAGTTCAATTTTCTTTCTTTTCCTCCTCCTCCTCCTCCTCCTCCTCCTCCTAGAATAGCTACCCAAACAGCCTAGTAAGGACTTCAAGGTCCCTTGCTGTTTGGTCTTTGTATTCCTTTGTATTCCTCCAACTTCACTCCCTTATTTTACATCATTTCCACTTTTGCAACTTTTCCCTCTCCTCCCTCACCTCACCACTTTGCCATTGTGCTCTTCCTGCTCCCCTTCCCCTCGTGGTCAAGGCGGAGCTCACCCCGCCATAAATCACCGGCGAGGCACCAAGAGACACGCTGCCTCTCGGAAACGTCCAGCAGCAGCGGCGTTCCAAGGTTTGCTCGGGTGGGGCTCGTCCGTCACCCTCGGCAGCCCATCAACCCGGCGCTGGTGTTGCCGTAACTGTGATGGATGAGGCGGTGATGGAGCGAAGGATGGTGAGACTGAGTGAAGCGTACACACACACACACATACACACATGAGGAACCATCGATCAAAGGCGTCTACGCATAATGATACAGCCATGACGGGGCGCGGATATCGGTCAAGCGCTAAGTGGGTGCAGGTGATGGTTTGGTAAGCCTGCTGGTGGTTGTGATGTTGTGGTGGAAGTGAAGGTGTTGTGGTCGTTGTGGCTTGTGGTGGTGGTGGTGGTGGTGGCGGTGGCGGTGGTGGTGTGTGTGTGTGTTTGTGTGTGTGTGTGTGTGTGTGTGTGTGTGTGTGTGTGTGTGTGTGTGTGGTCAGCAGCTGTGACTTAGTAAGCACTACATATGTCCACTAAATGACCATGAAGCAAATTTGTAGCGAATGTAAGTTTTTTTTTTTTTTAGAATTCTTACTTAATCTTTAAAATATGGCGACCGAAAAGAACTACACGTCAGTTTTTTTATTTTATTTTTTTTCTAGGTAACATAAACTCAGATATGCAACACAATATATTAACTATAAATAACTGTTGATTCTAGTCCCGATAGTGTGATACTTCTCATGGCTTGAGCAAGTTAAGGATATTTCTATGACCATATATCCCATCTATATTCTGATCAGATTTTGTGGAGTTAAGAGTAAAATTAGTATGAAATATTTCTGAAATTCCACACAGGTTATAAATCGAAAGATGTAACAAAAAATACAATCTGAAAAGTCGAATGGAATACTGCGTCACTTCCTTCCACCGACGCGTTGGGATGGCCACGGAGGAGGAAAAGAAAGGAGAGCGGTGAAGTGGCAACCCAGTGGGGAGGCGGAGAGCTGGGCGGCGGTGAGTAGTGAGCGAGGCGGTGACACTGACGGCACGATGGATGGATGGACGGACGGGACTGCCTTGGTGGCCACTGAGGGGCTCCGCCAGACAGCTATATGAATGGGTGACGAGAAAATTGGAAACAGAAATAATATGATTGATATGCAGGCGCACTGTAGACAGGCAAATGGTGGACGAGCACAAGACAGACAGATGAGAACAAGAATGATATGAATACAAAATGTGGTTGGTAAAAGACAAGCGCAGTGGCGTGCGTTGTGGTCGGGAGGAAGATGGATGGGCCACACATGACCTGCCTTAACACAACACCGCAGATTCCGTCTAATTTCCACCTGGGAGAGCAATGTTATTACCCGTAACGTCTTCATAGGCGGCAACGAAGACTTAATGTTACGGTGCACAGAGGAACAAAGGAGCGACCAGAGCTGCTCCCACGGCAATTCATCTTCAACGAGATTAATTTATGAGTGCTGTTAGTGCGGCTGTGCGTGGTGAGAGCAGAGAGGCCGCACAGACACTGGCACGCAGGATGTATGGTACGGGGTTGGTGGTGGCGGCAGTAGTGGTTGGTGGTGCTGGTTGGGGATGCTTCTGTACTGGGGATACCGTCACTACCACCACCACCACCACCACCACCACCACCACCATCACCACTGCCGCCTACCGCTCCCTTGCTTGGTGTTAGTATTCTGAGTGTTGTCTGGTGCTTGTTGTTGTTATTTTGTGGCGGTGGTGTTATGGTGGTGATGTTGGTGCTGCTGTGTTTATTTATTTATTTATTTTTTTTTTTTTTGGGGGGGCCCTGTTTTACTTTTCTTGTCATCATTATTGTTATTATTAGTGTTGTTGTTATTATCTTTCTTATCATTATTATCAGCACCATCATCATAATTATCATAATCATCCTTTCTAAACAGGTAGCGTGCAGACGAGGGTGATGGTAGTGATGATGGAGATAGTAATGGTAATGGTGGTGGTGGTGGTGGTGGTGGTGGTGGTGGATTTATAAGCTAATTTCCCTCTAATAAAGTGCGACATGCGTAAGAAACTTGCTGTAGGAGATTAACGTTGAACCTGTCTAGTGTAGAGACGGGTTGTAAAGGTTGTCAAGAGAAGGAAATCCCGAGCAGCAGCAGCGGGTGATTGC
>NC_087151.1:6427500-6435000 GCF_035594125.1 Scylla paramamosain | reverse complement strand
GCAGGATCAATAAATTAGTTCCCGTGGTGTCTTGATCCTCCTCTCTTGAAGGAGTCGAGGGCGAGAGAAAAGGCAGAATGAAACCTGAGTATTCCAGAGTGTACTAGCGGGGAGGACTGAAGGAGTGAGGGTTCTGATCAACGCTTGTGTAAATGAAATAGACAGAACAGGAATGTGGCTCAAAATAATGTGTGTATCCAAGTATGTACTAACGGCGAGACTGAACGAGTGGGAATTCTGGCTAACTCTTGTATGAATAAAATAGACAGAGCAGGAATGAGGCTCAAAATAATGTGCACATATAAGTCTGCTTCGTTTTCGCCTCTCTGCGCACGCCGTGAAGCGAAATTTAAGGCAAAAGAAAAGGTGAAATGTAAATATTTATCAACATTTGTATCGGCAAGACGAACAAAATAAGGGACAAGTGTCTGTGAAAGTCGTGTGTGTCTGAACGTGTGTCTCATCCTTGGCTCTTAACGCACCATGAAATACAAGAATATAAAGTGGAGAGGACGAAAGAATTATGGTTCTAGTTAATGCATGTACTAGCAAGATGGACGGAACAGAAATAATATTCAGTAGAATTCGTGTGGGCATGAGAATTTATATCGTCCTCTTCAACTTTTAACGTCATGAAAATAAGAATGTAAATGAAAAGATGAATAAAACTGAGGATATTAATTAACACTAATATAAGAGAATAAGAACGAAATTAATGAAACTTGCACCAATATCGCTTATCTATGCACGTATATTTGATCCTCGTATATTAGCTAAGCCTTAAAATTGAGAAATCTTTAGTGGGAAAGATGAAGAAGTGAGGATAACCAAACACTTACATTAGCAGACCAGACAGAATGGAAAGAAGACTCAGTAAAAACCAAGTGCGCATAAATATAGACGTGTTTGTACCTCATTTTGTATCGCTATAAAAACAGGAATCCAAGCTGCATTAACTCTCAATGCACTGGTTCCATCTCGCCGCGGCGCTCCTCGCGTGACGCCGCCATCCCCGCCGGCCACAGGTAAACAAAATAGTTATTAATTAAAGCGATACCTCGGGGAGTAATTGATCTAAGTTTCGTGTCTTGCTTTCCTCCTCGTATTCTACCCACCCTTCTTGAACCCTCCCTCCCTCCCTCTCGCCATCCTCCTACACACCCCTTCACACTCATGGCACTAGCATTATTGTATTACTCTCTCTCTCTCTCTCTCTCTCTCTCTCTCTCTCTCTCTCTTACTTATTACTAAACCGCTCGTCGATCTTCCAGGCCGTAGTGGAAATTAGCATGATGAAGCGAGTGAGAATGCAAATAGCCCTCCTTGTTGCATCATACGTTGAGATTATTAATGCAATCTTATGTTGGTGAACTCAAGTATCGCAGAGAAGGTTAAATGGAAGAGGTATTAAATTGTTTCTACCTTGATTTTTTTTTTTTTTTGGTCTTGCTCTCTCTCCTTGATGTTAACCTCCCTTCTCCTCCTCCTCCTCCTCCTCCTTCTCCTCCTCCTCTTCCTCCTCATCCTCTCATGTAGTAATGAAACCTCCATAGAATAAAGTAGTCAAGTATAGCAAGTAATTTCGTTATGAGATTGTAGACTGTCTGTTGCTCGCTACTCTTATTTCATCATGCATATTTCTCCTCCTCCTCCTCCTCCTTCGCCTTTGCATGTCCTGCGTCTCTTAGTTTGTATTAGATAGTTTAGTAAGCCACAAACAGCCATATGGGGACCAGCAGGCCTGTTGGTGTTTATTCTTTCTTTGTGATCCTTTGTGTACGACAGTGAAAGGGAATCGAGACCAAACTCACCTTTCCTAACCTTTCCTAGCCTAAGCTTTTGTTCTTAATCATCAAACTGCCTAACAAAAACTAAAATGTTTGTTTCCGTTTGTTTTATTTTGCATTTTCCTTCGTACAATGTTTTTTTTTTTTCTGTCTCCTTTTCCTCCTCCTCGTTCTCCTTTCTCTCCTCCTTCCTCTCTTCCTGATCTTCGCCCTACTCCTCGTCCACCCCTTTAATCCCCTTTAACACTCACTTCTGCCGCTCATTTCTGCGCACCCGACCATTTCTCCTCGCCACTGGTCCTTCTCGCGCCTCGTCATGCACCGATCTAAACAAGAGGGGAGAAGCGTACATCAGTGCCGGAGTGACGTGCATGACCCCTTGCAGACGACCTGTTAATGAAGCTTACTACTGACGAAGGCTGAGTTATAAGGACGTAGTATTTATAAGGATAATCCAAACTCTTTTTAATGGACTTTTTTTTTTGTATGCTTTGTCTTTAAGCCCTGAAGCTTGTAGTTGCCCTTGTTTACGAGTGACTTGTATGAGTGCTTATCGTCCCATGAAGAGGAGGAGGAGGAGGAGGAGGAGGAGGAGGAGGAGAGTGGAGGTGGTGGTGGTGGTGATGGTGGAGGTGGAGGAGGAAGAGTTTTAAAAGGTGTGTGTGTATGTTTGTGTGTGTGTATGTGTGTGTGTGTGAGGGGGGGAGGGGAATGTGAGGGGGGAAAGGCTCCAAACTTATGCGCTTATTGTTTCCTGAGAGATGGGACGCGTGCACCGCCATCAGCCAGCCATCCAACGACTCCGACCCGACGCCTGAACTCAATTTACCGACGCCGTGTATTAGCGGGCAAGTACTCTCATCTCCACACACACACACACACACACACACACACACACACACACACACACACACACACACACACACACACACACACACACACACACACACACACACACATGCACACACGCAGTTCATGTTAAAAAGTAGCAGTTTCCGGATTTCAGCGTTGATATTGGTATTCCTCAACACGCTCTAGGTAATTGAAAGGTAGACAGGTGTGCTGAGGACGAAGGGCACGGCGGTAGGGGACAAGACAGGAGAGGAAGGATGGGAGGAGAGAAGGGAAGGGTTCGTGTGCCGCAGGGATTCGTGTGTGTGTGTGTGTGTGTGTCTGTTGTTCCCATCTGATCTCTATCTGGAAATTAGTTGAGAATTTTCCCCCGCGTGGCATGTTTCGCATCAGTGGAGCGTCGTTAGCGGCATCAAGATAAGCCCCATTGATGCCAGCGATGGAAAGTGATAAGCCTTTGTGATGCTCTTTGTCGCACAGAAACGATCCCTTTCAGCCAATTAAGACGTGCCGCTTTACCGAATGTGCTCTCCGCGTGCCGTGGTTCGCGTCAGTTTTAGTTCTATTAGGGAAATCAAACCGCCAGGAAGGACGATTTGGACTCCGGTCGTTCACTGCAATGTTACGTCTCTGTTTTTTTCTTCTCATTTCTACCTGAAGCGAAATTACTAGTGTATTATTTAATATTTTCTTTTCACGAGTGGTTCATGTAAATCATTGAATATTATGACGCGAGCAGTGATCGAAGGACACAAGCTACAAGACTCAGTTCCAGTTTCTGAAATACTGGATAGTGGATGTTGTTGGTAGACTCGTATTCTTAAACGCTTTGTTCTCTCATCAAGACTCTCAGAGGGTTCAGAAATTAACAGTTAGTTTCTCATGAGTGTTTATCCCCTTAATGATGCAGAATCCTTATTAAACAGTTATTAGAATCATGAAAACATCCTTGAAAACTACAGGAACTTCCACTAGAGCTCGTCGAAAGATGTTAAGATAAGACGCCAAAATTATCCCTAAGCTCATACAAAATATTCATGGCGAGAGTGCTGAAGACAAGCTTAACTGAGAGAGGCTTTCACTCAAGCACACAAGAGCCTTTACTATTATACAACGTTAACTTCAGATCAGATAATGCAACTTACTCGTAACACAAACCTATTTATAAAAGCCAGACGGACTTGCTGCTCCTTGCTCTTCGTTTGTATTCTTTTGTCTTTATTTGAGTTGAGTTCTTTAAGTGTGCGAGGACTTCCTGACACAGCTCTAGTGCGGCGTTAGAGTTCTTCATGTGGCGGCACTGCTCATTACTAGCCATGCAAGGGAAGGGAAGGGATGTTGCTTGGTGCGGCGGGCTAAGATGTGTCAAAAGATGCAATTCCCATAGACAGCTCAGCCTTCCCTACTAGCACCGCGCCCTCCCATCACCTCCCCGCCAAGCACCGCCCTCTCATCACCTCCTTCACCAAGCACCGCTCTCCCATCACCTCCCCACGAAACGCCGCCCTCCTGTCACTTCTCCCAAGAAGCACACCATTCCTATCACCTACCTCCCATTACTCCGCTGAGAAGGTGCCAAGTCGCCTCCTTCACCTGGACTCACGAGGAAACTCAACTGCCCAAGGTTTCATGCGCTCTGTAATTAGGCAGCTTTTCCGAACCTGACAGCATGGATTATCCTCACCACCTTCGTTAAGTTCTCGCGTTTACCTACCACCTGGATCACCTCCCTGCTTTCAGACGATCCACTCTAGTATTATAATTTTGCACTTAGAGGCAACGAATGGTAACAAATTACGTTTCAAAATATTTTCTCACGAATTTGCTATAATGGAGAAATAAAAAAAAACTTTTCCTGTACTTTTCATTCATGAAGGAGGCCGACCAAGGGCACACAAATAACGGGGAAAAGTCCGCTAATTCACCCCTCGCAAAAAAAGTTAAACAGGGAAAAGATACTTCCTTCAGACTCGGTAGTCGTTTTTTGGTTCACTTCATTCCTGTAATTTCAGGAACGTAAGGCATGAGTTTTACATTTAAAGACTAGAAATGAAAGCATACTGCATTTCCCGAGCTGTGTTTTATTCACATGCGTTCCCTGCAATAGAAAAAAGATTTATCCTCCAATAATTGTTCTTGGTCCATTTGAGAGCTGTAATTTTGATAACGCATGACCAGGAAAACGGCCGAGGCAAAGAAGATAATAGGTCAATGGAAAATAATGATTATTTGTCATTATCATTTACATCTTAGAAAACACTGTACTCGTATTGTGAGGAAACTTTAAATGGCAGCGGAGGAAGAGTGTGGAGAGACGATGCATATACTTAGACTTTCAGAAGTGTATGTAGCAGGGTAAAGCGTCCTTCCGAGGTTTGCTTAAATATCTTATTAATTAACCCTTTCTCTGCTATTTGGCATATCTTTCCTTAATTATTAGCCACTATGAGACTTTTTTCTTTTTTTGCAGCCACCTCCAAACATTGCAGTGTCTAGAAATTCCAAATCGATTATTTTTTTCCTCCCTTCTTTATACTGTAGTAATAAATGCTTATAAAGATTCATACATTATTTTATTGCAATGAATTGTTGCATATCGCAGTTAAAGGGTTAACTGAAAGTCAAAAGGCTACAGCGCGTTCATGTATTTTTGTTTCCTATGGGGAATGATTCACTGAAATATCATGATACCATGGCAGCCACACCCTCTGAGAACGAGCGTGACCTTCGTGAGCAGACCTTCTTTCTTTAGGTCTTAGCGGGCGAGATCTTTACACAGCGAAACGGAAATGACGAATCGCATTAACGTTCTGTGGGCATAAATAAGTCCTCTTCCCAAATGACGGTCGCATCAGCCAAGCATTGTCAATTACCGCCTCCCAGGACTGTTATTTCATGGTGTGAGATTTATTATCCCCGTGAATTGCTTACCTGAGTGCGAGCCAAACACTTCCACTCCGCTGTGATCAAGGTGAGCGGCGCCGTGGGCTGTCCTCTTGTCCACGTCCACGCACACTGCCTGGGACTGTGGCTGGTAATGAGAGAGAGAGAGAGAGAGAGAGAGAGAGAGAGAGAGAGAGAGAGAGAGAGAGAGAGAGAGAGAGAGAGAGAGAGAGAGAGAGAGAGGTACTATCTTCACGCCAGGTATTACAAAGTGGACCAACACTGCAGGCCGATTTATGGTACTTAATGGACCTCAGGGAAACGCTGGAAGTGGTGGTGGTGGTGGTGAAGGGTGACGTGCAAGTGACGGGGAGAGAGAGAGAGAGAGAGAGAGAGAGAGGAGGGGGGAAGAGACAAATAAATAAATAGGTAGATACATAGCTAGGTAGATAGATAGATAGATTGATTGATAAATAGATAGAAAGATCGGTAAATAGATAGATACATAAACACAATATTAAGAAAATAAAAATAGAAGTTAATCAAAATGAACGCAGAGCAAGGTGTATACATAAATACCAAGAAAATAAATGAAGAAAGCTTGAACGAATCGCAGTAATGGAAAATACATTCACAAATGCACACACATACAAAAAAAAAAGCTGTGTATGTGTGTGTGTGTGTGCGTGTGTATGTGTGTGTGTGTGTTAGGCGAGCTGTGATGTGTCTTTTACTTTACTTATTTGCTTCCGTAATGCTGCTTCCATCAAGACAACGACAGTTTTTAGTGCCACCACCACCACCACCACCACCACCACCACCAAACTACCACTCTGTCCCGGCTGAAGAATGAGTGCCCCACGAGTAAACTTTATGTAGAATTTATACAGGTGATAAGGTAACGAGGACATGGCAACCGCTAAGGCGTAGAAAGAGAGAGAGAGAGAGAGAGAGAGAGAGAGAGAGAGAGAGAGAGAGAGAGAGAGAGAGAGAGAGAGAGAGAGAGAGAGAGAGAGAGAGAAAATAGAAAAAGAATATATAGACAGATAATTAAGTAAGATTGTGCAAGGAGGAGTCTGAGTGTGGTGCTGATGCTTCTAAAAGAAATTGCAAGAGCGAACGAGGAAAAGTCAGGTGGAAAATATGCATAAAAAAATAAATAAATAACATTCACCTTTGCACCACCACCACCAGCACCACCACCACCACCAGCATCACCACCACCATTATCATCATCTTTCACCACCACCACCACCATTATCATCATCCTTCACCACCACCACCACCACCACCACCACCACTCACAGCCGTCCTCACCACCACATCTAGTACACACCACACACCCCACCACCACCGCTACACACCAGAACTGCACCACTGACTGACGCCGCCTGCACCACTAATCATCACTTCCATAACCCTGCCGAGACACGTTCCACATTCCCGCCAACGATGATTTACTAGGCATTTTTACTGGACATTTCAGCGGCACAGGTTTCCTCAGCACATAACGCCACTGTTGATCTGTGCAGAATGAAGAAAACATGAAGGTTGTCCTTGAGGCGAAGAGTTCTTGCTCCCTTCACGGCCCAGGCAGCCAGGCAGCCACTTACCATCTGTCGTGTGTGTGTGTGAGAGAGAGAGAGAGAGAGAGAGAGAGAGAGAGAGAGAGAGAGAGAGAGAGAGAGAGAGAGAGAGAGAGAGAGAGAGAGAGAGAGAGAGAGAGGGACAGAGAGGGAGGGAGAGAGAAGGGGGAGAAGGATAGGGCGAGAGACAGACAGACAGGGAGAAAGACAGACAGACAAACAGACAGACAGACAGAAAGAGAAAGTTTGAGAGAGACAGGAAACAAAGTCAGTAATCACACTCGTACATGGAGTGAGCAGTTCTGGAATCAAATGAAGTACTAACCTTGCCTCCTCCTCCTCCCCATTACTTACGTCATGTGTGCCGGCCCGCGCGACCCCCGGGATGCCGC
>NC_087151.1:6405000-6422500 GCF_035594125.1 Scylla paramamosain | reverse complement strand
CATGAAATTGGAACCCCGCGAAGCTCCTCGTCTCGTCGGGAAAACTAATTATCTGAGGTTGTAAAGTTTGTGTCGTTTGTGCTGTATAATGAACCGACGACAACACGAGACTACACGTCACCGCCCAGAGACGGAGCAGCGACCATGGGATTTGATTCTTTCTCTTTTACTTCACATGAATCACAGCTCGTAAGCACCGGTCATCACCCTCCCAGACAAAGCTTAAAACTCTTACATTTAAGTCTGTTCTATGGGTAAGGCTGAAACCTTTCACGCACCACACTTCTTACTCTGGTGTGTGTGTGTGTGTGTGTGTGTGTGTGTGTGTGTGTGTGTGTGTGTGTGTGTGTGTGTGTACGTGCACGAATGAGCGTGCGTGCGGGCTGGAGTGCGCGCACACGCGCTTCTTCAGAAAGAACAGAAATGTCCTCCGCCGTTGGGATATAGATGATGAAAATATATCCATACGCATTTATTTATTTGTTTATGTGTTCACTGTATTTATATATATATATATATATATATATATATATATATATATATATATATATATATATATATATATATATATATATATATATATATATATATATATATATATATATATATATATATATATATATATATATATATATATATATATATATATATATTCGTGTTGTATAGATATTGTCTGACACCAGAAGTAGAAAATATTAAAAAGGCGCTGAATGATCCTGGACTCGCTGCAGTGTACTGGCATCACGAAGGACACATCTCTCATCTCAAGATGAGACAAATAAACACCTCAAGCTAGATAGAAAAAAAAAATAATAAATAGATAAATAAAATAAAAAAAATCTTTGGGTGGATAAATAGCTTATCTCAATTATGATGTGACCTGCTGAATGAAGCAAATTAACGACAAACTTGCAGACTTTGCTGCACAACATTCACTATCCTCGCAGGTCCCAGGCGAGGAAATGATGCGATGATTTTATAACGACAAGACGAATTTGGACCAAGAATTCAAAAGTTACAGTTTAGTAACTTTAAGGTTTACCTTGTGAAGAAAAATCCACATTCATGTTTTGGGAAGTCTAGAATAACTGAGGAGTAAACACGGGAAGTTATTAGTACACAAATTTGTTTAAAGCGGTTTAACGTAATAATCAGGAATACATTTCTCCAAAGAAGGAGGCCGCAACTGAACTCTGGGATGCCCAACTCGATCGATAAAAAACAAATATGCTGCATCATACGCAACAAAAAAGCGCTATAATAAATGCAATTTAACAACAAAGTAATTGTAGGGAGTAACCGCAAGATGGCAGGGTGTGAAACAACATTAAATTTTAGGGCGGAAAAAAATTAAGTTAGTTCTTAAGACAATATGACCAGCTAGGATGAGGGGAAATTATTTTGATCTTAGATTATAAAGAACTCGCACAGAAATTATGGTAGCCTCACACAATAAATATTGTAAATTGACACAATCTTATGAAGTGTAAAAACATTATTGCAAATTGAAGAGAGAGAGAAAGAGAGAAACAATGAAGAACGTTCAGCGATTAAAGTAATACTAAAAAAGATATACATGAAAAAATGCATCCCAGAAAGAGTGACAAATGACTGCAACCAGATTGTTGATGCCAAGTCAACAGGGAATTTTAAAAATGAGATCAGATAAATACATGGGTAGAAACTATACGAGTATGTACGTAAGTTTTATACAGGATGTGTCACAGATAGACTGACTGACTTCTTATGGCTTACATTATGCTTTCATGTTCTCATTGCCTCTTAAAATAGAGCAGCACGGATAGCAACTTGACTCGGCTTGTGGAACTATCAGTAGCTTATAATTCATGTGATTCACTCATGCTCCTGCCACGGTGTTTACCCCTCAGACATTGATTTGCCCCTTCAGGGCGCTGTTTGGGCTTCATGACTGTCTTCAGAATTTAGTATAAACACAGATAACTACACACATGTTTGTACCCTGAGCAAATCCTCCGCACTTTGCTTCAAACCAGTCCTCCTCTTGCGGGAGCCGACATTTTCTCCAGTGTATGTTACCGATATTCGCCAAAACTGAAACATGATGCAATACTGATGATAGTAACAATAATAATGATGATAATAGATCGTAATGATAATAGATAATCACAATAATAACGATAACAACAACAACAACAATAACAGTAATAATAATAATAATAATAATAATAATAATGATAATAATAATAATAATAATAATAATAATGATAATAATAATAATAATAATAATATTGTTGCTACATGTGAAGTGTTTTCTGGAGTACACATCTACCGTAAGCACTCCAAGACACAAAGGGAATGAGTGATTCTCGTATAATCGAATTCAGGAATTGTAAAACCAAAACAAAGTCAAGCTGAGCAAAGCTGAACAGCCCTGGCTTGTGTCTCTCCTAAATCTTAACTGGGTAAAGTATTTCATTTGAGAGAGAGCCGCCACCTCGAGCAGTATTTAACAGTAAGGTTGCACTGGATTCCTGATTAGTTTAGTCATAGAAATTCACAGACGAGACCACCTATTTGACCAAGGCAAGTATATGATAGGATATATATATATATATATATATATATATATATATATATATATATATATATATATATATATATATATATATATATATATATATATATATATATATATATATATATATATATATATATATATATATATATATATATATATATATATTTATTTATTTATTATAAGTTCATTTTCCTTCTGCTATTGTTATCATTATTACCATTATTTATCATTTATATATTTAATTTGTATGTACAATGCCTCTCGTTCCCCTTTTTGCTTTCAATCACCCCATTGGTGGCGTCACACGCGCCCCTTCAGTCAGCGGCTGTCCATATGTGCTAAAGGGTTGAGCTAGCACAAGTATTCTTGAACGCTCTGAGCTCTCACCAGGATTATTTTCAAAAGACACATGAATGATTAGTTGTGTTAGCTAGATGTCTTTGTTTCATTAATGGTGCAGAATCCTTAAAATATCACTAAACTCACAAAGGCATCCTGAAAACTGTAATATCTCCTACTAGAGCTTGTACGTAGGTGAGACAAGACACCGAAGCCTTCAAAATACAAACCCAGGCTGCATTGTTGACCATCCAAACACACAAGAGTAGTTCCCACGTACTACTGAGATATAGTTCGGCTTATTATTGGATGTACTTTGACCTGAGACAACACCATATAATCAACATTGTGTGTGTGTGTGTGTGTGTGTGTGTGTGTATGTGTGTGTGTGCGTGTGCGTGGAAGGAAAACACGTCCGTCCTAATCATATCTTAAGATAGGTAACTATTGAGAGGAGCCATCCGGCCTTACCTGAAGATAAGTAAGCGACAGTGACAGCGTGTAATAAGGGAAATGGATGGATGGGACAGAAATAATGAACAGGTTTATGTTTCTGAAAAGCTGCGAGACGTGACGGTATTCCACGCCGAGCCAAGGCGCATTTTTCTTCACTTTATGAGTAAAGAAATGAATATATGAAAGCTTGTGTTACAGAAGTACATGTCTGTGAAAGGTCAAGACAGAGAGAGAGAGAGAGAGAGAGAGAGAGAGAGAGAGAGAGAGAGAGAGAGAGAGAGAGAGAGAGAGAGAGAGAGAGAGAGAGAGAGAGAGAGAAATTTTTATACTCATTACTACTACTCTTCCGACATACTCCTCTCTTTTCACTCACTCCCATCTCTCTTCCTCCCTCTCAGCATTGCCACGCTCGAAGCAACACTACATGGAGGTCCAGCAGCGTTAAGGGAGCGACAGGAGACACGTGTAAAGCAAAGCAAAGACAAGAGTAACCCAGCAGAGAGAACAATACACAGTCGTAACCTCCACCTCCCTGTAATCTTTTTCCAGAGAAGCAACAAGCCTTAATATCCACACGACTTATACCTACAAATGATGGACCTTCGTACTCTGCATACAAGACAGAAGGAAAATTGTGAATATTAGTGCGAAACTCGGGAAGCGCTCAACACCAGGAAGGGAAAGTGAGAAATGGCCGCGGAGGGAGGGAGGGAGGGAGGGAGGGAGGAAGCAGAAAGACCCCGGTAGATTTAACAGCCCCTTTGCCGCGGTAGAATAAGCTGTGGGTGATCATGACTACCCGTGCTCACCAGCCGCCCTGCCCCCTCACTGCCGCCACCCCCACCGCCACCACCTTCACCCAGCAGTGGGCTTATCACTGCCATTAACCTTCTCCCCTTCCCTCATTTCAACCCTACCCTCGCTCCCTACAACGCCACTCCTAGCGTACAATTTACCTAAACTCTATTTGCATACTGATCACCGCGGTCGGGCTCGAGGTGGATATTACGTCAAAAAAGAGAGACAGACGGACAGAAAAAAGGGAGAAAAAGATAGGGAGATCGAGCAAACGAAATCAGCAGGTGAAGGTGGCGACATCTGTGAGTTGTGGCGGCGGGCGGCAGCGCAATCCATCACCGAGCCCATAATATGATTACACTCCCAGGGTGACTTTTAATGTGTAGATGTGTATCATAATAAATGGTTCCAGATATGCTAATAAAGGACCAGCGAAGGACAAAGAGAGAAGTGTGTGACTGTGGCGTTGCACTATTTGGAGGGGGGCGGCGGAGGAGAAGAGGGGCTGGGAATAGTCCTCAGGCGATGTGGCGGTGCGGTTCGTGTCCTGTGAAGAGGCTGCCCTGTACTGTACAGAGGAGGCTGAGAGGCTTTAGAGGCTATCAAAGGCAAGGGAAGATACCATAGAGGATTTAATGAACTCTTCCTAGATTGTGAATTCCAGTTTGATGTTACAAAATCACGTTGACGGTATTTTATGTTATGAAAGTTGGTACATTTTTTTATTTCTTTAAGCCACCGTTGGTTTTTGGAAATAATGCAGACTACGTAAGCTGATTCGGACTATTTTTGGATAGCGATGGGACGTTGAATATATTTTTAACCTTTCACTGCTATTTAGCGTATCTTTTCTCAATAATTAACCACTTTGAGGCTCATTTTCTAGTTCCGCAGACACCTCCAAACATTGTACCGACTAGAAATTGCTAAATCTATTTTTTTTTTATCTCCTTTTTTTGTTTTTCTTGTAGATGTTTATAAAGACTCCATACATTGCTTCTGGTGCTATGATCTGTTCCTTATCGCAGTGAGAGGGTTAGAAAGTAATGCCATATTTTAAAGTTTTCTACATCGACAAAAAAAGGAAAAAAAAAAAACTACGAGGTGAGAAAGACAGGTGTACTAAAATCATCAGTCCACCACCGCATCCACTTCCTATGCATGTTGCGGTTTTCCTCCCTTAACAATGGACAGATTCTCGGCAGATCAGCGGGTTTAAGGTCGGAGGAAAACGCTGAACACAGTGGTACAAGGAGCGGCGGCTGCTCGAGTAATAGCCACGTCTGCACCTCAAGCACGTCGTTGGGACTAATGCACCTGGACTCACCACGGCGGAGGCAGCGAGAGGAAAGCCGCAAAGATGGGCATGTGTCTTCCATCAGATTCCTCGTATATTTGTGTTATTACTTAATGATGCCAATAATTAGCTCATCTGAAGGAGGCCGCCAGGTAATCCCCCTCGGTGGTGAGAGGTGAAGGGCCGTCCATCTCCCGCATCGTCGCTCATCGCTGACTTACAGAGGCCATGTGACGCCGCCGCCCTGCCCCGTCCTTGGCTTGGCTTGTAGGAGTAATTAATTGCTCACTTTAGTATGATAATTAAGTACAATAGCGCAGTTCCATCATCTCTTTAGACTGAGAAAAAGAAGGGGGTCGTTTTTTATGGCGGTAATGGAGTCTGGCTGCGGGTGTGCGGTGTGAAGAATACGTGGCACCCATCCATTAGTGTTTGTTTATGTTCCCCATTGCCGCCCCACGCCCCATTATCATCCTCAACATTGTTTTTTTTTTTCTTCTTCTTCGTCTTCCCGCCCCACCTCTGCTACCTTCCCACCTTCCCCTCTTTATCTTCCCGCTTTTTTTTACACAATTTATTTCTTCTTATCATCTCGCTGATTGTTTTCTTTTGCATTTCTTTGGACTTGACTTCTTCCTCTCCAGTTTTTTTATTGCACTTTTTTCACCACTATTATCTTATTAATTGCCGTTTTTCCGTCCTTCTCTCCATACTTCCTCACCTTACTTTCACCTTTCCCTTCATTTCCATTATTCCTCACCAAACTGCAGACTTTTATTTCAGTTTTTCCCTTAGTACCTCCCTTACGTTTTTTTTTTATTCCCCCATTGCCCTTATTCCCTCATTATCATCCTTAAGATTGGTACTTTTCCCTCTTTCATTCCCTCTGTACCTAAGCGTACTTTTAGACCTTTTTCATGTACACTAATCCCTTACCTGCACCCCCTGACATGCACCTTCGCGCGTATCTACCTACTTGCCACCGCCAATTAAGTCTCCTCCCTCGCCTTTTCGCCGCAGCTGAATTTCAAATAGGCATGTCGGGCGCGGAATCACCAGGTATCCGTGGATTATTACACAAGGAGAAGCTCAGACTCGCCTCCTAGCTAGGAATTACGTACCTTTACAGTTAGGTGCTCACGAACAGACCGTGAAATCGCTGCTATAATCCAGTGTAATTTACCGATTTCAACAGGTGGGTCTGTAAATGTTCTTCCGATGCAAATAGCAGGCTTAGGCGAACCTGCAGTCGCCACCCAAGCCCCTCTAGTGCCGGGATTTGCAACTCAAACTCAGTGATTGGCACATACGGAAGATTTGGGGGAAGAAATTGATACACATTGTTGTCTGATTCGTGTGTGTGTGTGTGTGTGTTAGCTATGTGCACTAAATCAGTAGTAGTAGTAGTAGTAGTAGTAGTAGTAGTAGTAGTAGTAGTAGTAGTAGTCATTGTTTATTGTTGAAGCAGGAAGAGGAAAGAAGGTCGTGATGATAGTGGTATCGGTAGTGGTGAAGGTGATAGTGGTTGCAGTAGTGATGGTGGAGGTGGTCATTGTGGTGGTGGTGGTGGTGGTGGTGGTGGTGAAAGTCAGCCATATTTCCGTCAACCTCACATATCTTCCAGGTAAACATGTAGGAATCCTTCTCTCTCTCTCTCTCTCTCTCTCTCTCTCTCTCTCTCTCTCTCTCTCTCTCTCTCTCTCTCTGTTCAGTCACGCGAAGCTCCTGTCTCGTCTGGTGTCCGAGGTCTCGTCAGCCACAGCGTCCCCAGCTTCCCCGTTCCCGTGGCTGGCCCCTGAACACCGCCAAGATTACCCCTACATTTTATATCCTCTTGCCTTGTGAATCACACCCCCGCCGCCTAATTGTAGACATTATCGATTAAGTCAAGTATCCATATTGAAGGAGTGAGAAGGTTATGTGATGAACGTGACTTTATATAATGTGTGGTTTTAAGACTTCAACAGTAATGAGAGAGGAAGATGCGACGTGTGTGTGTGTGTGTGTGTGTGTGTGTGTGTTGCCCAGGGGCACGAGTCAGAGGCTGCCCCTCAGGGTAAATGACCCAGAGGAAGGAAGGCAGACGTTCAGGAAAAAGACTGACAGGCTCAGTGTTTCGACAAAGAGGTTGCAATTAAGTTCTTTGTACCTGCCGGCGAGTGCGTCGGTGCCTCCCTCATCAGGTGAGGTGCGGCCACTCCCCATCGCCCCACACCCGCCACGCCGCTCTCAAGCCCAGCAAGTCGAGAAATAGCACTCCGCAATCATTGGAGTGAGACATAAATCAGAGTGTGGTGGTGGTGGTGGTGGTGGTGGTGCTGCTGCTGCTGCTCCCTCACGCTCCAGTACGAGTATGTCTGATGGCCTCCAGGTATGTGTGTGTGTATGTGTGTGTGTGTGTGTGTGTGTGTGTGTGTGTGTGTGTGTGTGTGTGTGTGTGTGTGTGTGGAGGGGGGAGGGGCCATCTAGTTACACTGTACAGGATTAAAGATAAGCCAATTTAGTCTGGTATCAATATCGATTTTAATCCGATCTACTACTCAAGTCAAAGATGTTTTCTGTTCCCGTCAAGTGCGTGTGCAATCCGACCCAGAAATTACTGCCTCTGTGTGGTGGAGTGGGCCCCTACGCATCACTAAGCATCTACTCTTCCTTCTCTTGCCTTCATGCTATCTTGTTTTTCATTCATCCCTCATCACGAGATTCTCACTAACCACTCGTCTCAGTCTTATTACAGCTTTTAAGATCGTTTTGAATACTATTCCCGGAGTTCTGTATCGTTGATGTGGATAATCTAGAGCACTATCCTCTCAAAAACAGCATCTCTCGTACTTGGCATCGTTCGCGTGACCGTCCCCTGTATATCATCTGGTTTATTTGCATCGGTTTCAAGTGTTAAGGCCACACACACACACACACACACAGAGAGAGAGAGAGAGAGAGAGAGAGAGAGAGAGAGAGAGTGTGTGTGTGTGTGTGTGTGTGTGCTGCAACACATTCCTACCCTTTCGGTTCACAGCACTGCAGGTTCTTCCCGCATGTTGTGTTCCCTGCTGTTAGAGGCTCGTTTGTTGTTTATCAATAATCAGTACGTCTCTCCAGTTATCCTATTAACGTTCTTTATTGCTACTGATAAATCATCTCGTATCGTTAGCCTCAGACAGACTACACCAAACTTGGCTGTTCACTCTCTGTTTTGCTGCCAGCGTCATTTCCCAAGTGAGTCCCAAACGAGAAGTTACTATGTGGCATCACAGACATACTTTAATATTTTAGGTCATAGTCTTTATCACTTCATATTCTACTTGTGATATTTTTTATCATATCTTTACACTCAGTAATGATTGCTGAACCTAACCATGATTTTAAAACTTTTGCAAATAGGAAATTAACAGAAATATGGTGAGTTGAAGCGAAAGATCGTGTCTGAAATGTTTATAACGCATTTTGTTTACTGCAACAATTCGCAGTGACTTTGCAATAATTATTAATATAAACAATCCAATTCTGTAGAACGAACTATCCTGAATACGATGGTATACTCAGATTTATGATAAAGTGTCATCTAAGCGCTATATGGATTTCATCCCTCACCAGGAGATTGTCGCTAACTACTCGTCTCAGTCTTCAATAAAGTTTGTATCTCTTCATCCTTACAGCTCTGTTTCTTTACAGCGATGACACAGGATATTGTAATATTCATGTTTTGTTTCAAGCTGTACTCAGTGGATAGGAGTTGGCTCTAAAAAGAAGGTAGGTTTTGACTATAATACATATTTTTCTCGTCTTTGCTCAACCTTTAATACCATAACGCACATTATATACCTTCATCTTATAACCTCCTCAATTTCAATAGCCTTGCATACTTTCATTTCAATAATCAATTTAATAAGCAAGATCCATACGCTTTTCATTCATCAATCTTCTATACTTTCTCTAATACATATTTTCCTACAAGATTCCTCATATATCAGTTTCCATCGACTCATATTTTTCACAACAAACATAATTCTCCACATATCATTATATATATTTTCTAAAATTCTTCAACATATTTCATATATTTTCCTAACACCAATTATTCAATTCAACATTTATCTTTCATGAATCTATATTTCCTCTTCTAATTGCTCACGTCCATATCTAATATCATTCATAACTCATGTATATGTTTTTCCACACAATCTCGTTAATATATCATCACTTATCTTTCTCTAAATACTGCTTCAATATTTCTCATTCATCAATTTCTACCTCATTCTATATATTTTCTTCAATTCCTCAATATTTGCCTCAATTTCTGTTAATCTGATTACCTCAATATCTATTGAGAGGGAGAGAGAGAGAGAGAGAGAGAGAGAGAGAGAGAGAGAGAGAGAGAGAGAGAGAGAGAGAGAGAGAGAGAGAGAATAACTTTTATCTCTTCTTCCTGTCTGACCCCTCCATTATTACTTCTCTTCCCTCTGTGTGAAGAAAAAACTGTGGCACTACGACACAGTTGTGTTGTGGGACTATGACAATTGTGATATTCAGTCTTTATAAACCTTAATAGGAAATACACCAATCAGGGAATTAATTATCTTACAAGACTAGGCAACAGTAACTTAGTACATCACGTTAGACTGTAACTTCTTCATGACCAATAATAAACATCAAATCATGTTCACAACTGCATATCATATAACTTCCTGAAATATTTATTTTCTGCCATTCGTTGTTATCATAATTTTCCTTGATATTACAAAATCTGTATCCTCAATATCTTTACTATACCATCTTTAGAAACATTTGTTTATTCTTGTTTCATCTTTTAGCCTTTCTAGATGTTTCGTTTAATAAGAAAAAAATGTTGGTTACTCAAATTATTCATATTGTATCGATGTGCGGTGACTTTCCCCAGTCACATTACACATTATTTTCACAATAACATCACTAACTACAGTAATCATTAACCCGCTATCTTTCTACATAATACAACGTCTACCGTAGATTCTTATTAGTGTTGTTGTAATCTCTTACTGATTGCACTATCCTGAACTCACTGAACTCTCTTCGCTGAGTTTTCCGCTTGCCATCTCGTGTCCCCTAATGGGTTTATATTCCTGAGCATACACACTTTCAGGATATGGCGCCTTTTGAGAGTAAGATGCGTCCTCCGAAGCAGCTTCCACTCACAATCGTAATCTTTGTCGTCGTCGTCTCCGTTGTCCTCGCTGTTGTCCTCGTCCCCGTCGTCATCGTCCTCGTCTTGTCCTTGTCTTCCTTGTCGTCCTCGTCGTAGTCGTCGCCGTCGTCGTTAATGCCGTCAATATCAGCAGCAGTTAGCACGTACCTAAACAAAATAGAAACAAACTAATGAACAGCACACTCTTGTCAAACCATGCCACAGCAACAATGGTGTCTCACATACACACAGAACGAAATGATAAATAGTCGAAACATTTAACAATGTGGGCAGCAGTAATGACCCACTATGATGTCTAGTGATGGAGTGGAGGTGTTTTTGTCCAGCCGCCATGACACGGATACCAGTCTTTTTTTTTTTTTTTTTTAATGATTGCGCGGCACCTCACCGCCCTGAACCTGTCTCAAGGAAAAATGTAGCGACGGCATTAATATTTTTATAGTTCTAAGGGTTAAAATCTTATTTCTTTAGAAGTACGTATTTCTTTTGGTAGTTAAGACCAAGAGGTAATCACGTCGTGAAAAATGACAAGTATCCTACGAGGCTCCCAGAACAGGGTTCACTACATATTCCTGTGTGTTTGCTAGGCGCCAGTGCAGTGACAGCGATACACACACGCCAGATATTGGAGACACAGGTATAGAAAGGACAAAAAAATATTGACTTCTGAGTATTTATTAGCAATAATTTAAAAAATAGCGATCATGATGTGTTACTTATTTACTCAGACTGATCTCTGGCCGCATTCTGATCCACCTGCCATATTTTATCTGATCTAGAACTTTCAGCTTCGGGTGTGACCACTGACGTGACCCAGAAGGGCAAGGATCTGCATCTCAGGTCTCTCACTTGGACGGAAGGGCGGGGCTCCCAATGAGCATTTCAATGATAATAAATGAGCGTGGACTTGGCCAGATATACACGTATGCAATTGTGTTACGAGAAGATAATTAATTAACTTCTTCACCGCAAAGAGTATTTCTATTTATTCTGCACCTGGAGTTACATTGGCTCAATTCCAGTTGTGCAGGTTAGCAGCGGCGCCTCAGTCCCTGCCTACTGAATTTCGCCAGGCAGTTTAATAGCACTGCCAAGATCTCCATCACAACGTGTCTTCCATTATGGTGTCCCGCTGTGAGGAGCAAGGACCCCACACCAAGAGTGAATAAATCAAGGCCTGCTTATGAGTGTACGTACGTCTCCCGTGTTAGTAACGTGTGTGTGTGTGTGTGTGTGTGTGTGTGTGTGTGTGTGTGTGTGTTTGTGTGTGTGTGTGTCTGTCATATTTTACTGCATACCGAACGAAAACCTGAGTTGATCATAATAAAAAGGAGAGAAAAAAAAGAAAACATATGGAGGAAATATAATTCTAAGACAATAAACAAGAGATAAATAATCGCATTATTCATTGGTTTAAGCTGAAGCGTATGAGGAAAAAAAATCAAAATAAATGACGTTCATGAAAAAAAGTTTGACACCAGTTGATCTTTTTTTTTTTGTATACGAATATTTATAACAATGTTGATGACATGTTAAAATAATACATGAGATTTTGCGATGGTGTAAACAGTAAAAGGGATCATTGAACTGCTCAGGAACCAACCAACAGACATGGCCTAAGTGAAGACAGCGGGAACTTATAAACAGTGAATATGGGTCCAGTTTGGAATAGAGAAACGTATAACCATAAGAGAGAGAGAGAGAGAGAGAGAGAGAGAGAGAGAGAGAGAGAGAGACATATAGGGACAGACAGACATGCATGCATAGTAAGAAAAATTGAAATAGATGAGGGGATGACAACGATGATGGTGATGGTGGTGGTGATGATGGTAGCAGTGGAGATGGTATTGGTGTTGAATGTGGTGATACTAGTAGTAGTGATGAAAGTAGAGGAGAAGGAGGAGGAGGAGGAGGAGGAGGAGAAGAAGGAAGAAGAGGAGGAGGAAGGGAAGAGAAACACATGAGTGACAGGGAGCAAAGATGAGGGTTAGTCTTACCACCACCACCACCACCACCACCAACTCGCCGCCACCAGTCTGGAGTGCAAACGAGCTGGTCTTTAATTACTCCCGAAGCATTATTTAAGGCAAGACGATTGATGGGGTGGTCTTTCAAGTGGAGCCTGAACCCCTGCTTGGCCGGATACTAATTGCGATAATGGCAAGGGAATGAGATCGCTTATTGGGTTGCATTCCTCCCTCGCCCACTGCAGGAATAGAAAGAGGCACCGCGGGACTAACGAGGTGCGGGGGATCTGATTTTGACGTCCAGAATCACCAATTGTTAGGGAGAATTTATGCAGAAAGCTAAGGACGAGGATCAACCTGGCTCTGTGTTCTGCTAAAATACTCGTAAACATCAATACACGCCTCTACGTAAGTGGTGAGCGAGGCTTAGCACGTCCTTGCCTCCGCCGCCGCACCGTCTGAGTAGCAGCAGCCGAATAGTCGTGACCTGATACGAGATAATAGCGTGCAGAGGCGTGCTGGTTTGCGATTGGTCGGCGCTGATTGATCACCACAACCACCACCTCCGTCTACACCACGCCATCTCCTCCCCCTCCACACCACCGCAACACTAGGCGCTGTCGCTCCAGCCTCGGCTCCTGCTTGCATGCTTCCTCGCTGCTATCAATAAGACGTCATGACAGAGTTGTCGACGCGAGACAAACTGTTCCCGGGAAGACTTATTGTAATGGCCCTGATAAGGAGGCGAGTTGAGGGTCACGCGGGGGTCGCAGGAGGAGGGAGCTGATATCATGTTGAGGAATGATCTCATCCTCTAAGCAGTGAGAGAGAGAGAGAGAGAGAGAGAGAGAGAGAGAGAGAGAGAGAGAGAGAGAGAGAGAGAGAGAGATGAAATTATACTCTAGTGATGCCTTCATGGAGTCTCAGCTGTGAAGTCTAAGTTCGCATTGCTATCCGCGTCCACGTTTTAGGACAACAAAAGTTCTGCATTATTTTCCGCTACTTTCCTTCAGACAGTAAAAGCTGAGCTCAGTGAACCACCTCCTCCCCAAAGAATTGGAGGGGTTGTGGATCTCTACTCAATATTTTTCTTCACAATTCCCTGCCTCACATTTTATCCACAATTCTCTTCTCCGTTCCTCTCACATGCTTGTCCCTCTCCCTTCTTCTTGTCTTCTCTATAAGCTCTTTCTTACTTTGGCAGTCTCTCTCTCTCTCTCTCTCTCTCTCTCTCTCTCTCTCTCTCTCTCTCTCTCTCTCTCTCTCTCTCTCTCTCTCTCTCTCTCTCAGTTGCAATAGTTACCAACATGCGTCGTTATGTCATGCAGGCATATTTGGACAGCACGATTTCATAGTATTTTTAAAGTCATTAAATTATTAAAAGATACACATAATTTTCTTTTTTGTTATATATCCTTTCTTTATTATTTTTTCACTGTTATCCTCTTTTTCTTTCTCTCCTCTCACTCGGTTTGTGCAACTGGATCTCTGTGCCTGAGACGCACTCTGGCAGACACGCCTGCCCTACTACTTGCTATCACTCAGTCTGCTGCAGTGTTGATGCAGCGTGGACCCGTTTAGATAGCACTGAGTGAGCGAGTGTGCGTGTGTGTTTATTCAATGACATTTAAATGATCTTGTCTACATTTGAGTGTCCCACACATTTAAGTGTACACTGAAGTGTAGAGCTAAGTGTAACGAAAGTCGTCACTTTATACTGCATAAATGCACTGCATTACGTGTAAAAGAAAAAAACAGTAATCACAGACATGGAGGTAAAAATAATCTGCAGCTGTTTGCGTCCGTAAGAATTAATACATTAACCTCCGCAAGTTTGGCTACAGCCGCACTTTATGAGAAGCAACCACCCAGCCCTGACACCGCCTCCGCCTAGAGGATATCCGATACGTTACTACTACCCCCTCGTGGTAAAAATTGAGAAAACAGGAAAAGAATAAAATACGAAGAGTAACTAAGTGAGATGATGGAAAAAAATCTGATTTCGATGTTTGTTTCTAGAAAGAAAAAAAAGAAAAAATGAAATGAAGAGTGAATGAGGAAAGATTAAATGATTATATATATATATATATATATATATATATATATATATATATATATATATATATATATATATATATATATATATATATATATATATATATATATATATATATATATGAAACTATATGCAAAACCTCCCCTGTCCCAGGCGTGCGTGTGTCGCCTGCATGCTCGAGGCGCACGAGGGGACAAGGTCGGGCCGCGCCTGTTCTCCTGCAGCCTCCTTCCTCCCAGCGTTCCTGATTGTTTTGTTTGTTGTATCTGATACGCATGGATCTGCATCTCTTGCGGCGCCTTTCAACCAGCTATTTATTTATCACTTATTGCCTCACTAATTGTTTTTCTAATATGTGACGGACACTGAGAAATGCTGCTCCTCTGTCTTGAGCTGAAGTAGGATTGTAACCCGATGCCGCTGCAGCCGACCACAGCACCACTCAAGAGCGGGAAGTGCGTCCAGTCACAGTGCACATTAACAAGTTGTGAATCGATATCAGCTTTGCATTAATTATATATAAATATATATAAAAGCGTGGAATTCGTAGTTGGTTGTCAGATTAGTAACATGACAGACTGGTGGCGGCGTCCTTTGGAAGGAACCTTTTATCTGAAAGTCTACCTCGACGCGCCCTGGCGCCGAGGTAATAATTCTGTATCATCAAAACTTTTAGCCTTAGCGATCATATTGGTGGTTTCAGGCCCTGGATTATATTTACGGCTAGTCTTGGCTCCTTGATGATGTTTACTATCGGTGGTGATTCTTCGCTCCCGGAATTCCTCTCGCTTTCTCGCCGCCCAAGCTTTCGACAGCCTGTGTTTTTGCTTGGTAAACTTTTTTTGCCTTCTGTCCACCGAGGCAGCCTCCACCGAGCCTCCAGTCAATACAGGCAGACCCAGAGCAGCCTCTAGGCGACCTTGCCAAGATGGTATTTTGTACCTACTCACGTCACATCCAGAAGTACTTGATCACTTTTGCGATGGTAGTAGTTTGGGCTCATAATCTGTTTGCTTTCTTATATCCCAGCCAATATCCGTCTCTTTAAGGATAATTGTAGGTAATCATGTAAAATAAATATAGTTCTATACACACACTCGCGCCCGCCAGTGGGGCTGTGCAACAAATTTCGCCTGACCTCTGTGTAGCCCTGGAGATTGCTAATGTGATGCTTATCTGAAGGAGAGTTTGCCTGTGACTCGCTGCAGGAAACTCTTCACCTGATAGATATTACGCCTCCATTAACTCAGGTCATGTTGATATTCAGCTTTTAGTATTTGGCTTTTGTTCTGTAACTCCTCCTCCTCCTCTTTTACTTAGAATGATCTAGTAGCAGAAGGAAGTTATATATTTTTCCCACTCTTGTCCTACTTCATTCCAGTGGGAGGGTATGATGGTGCGAGTGTTTGGCAGCGTCATGAGTGCATGTCAGTGAGTGAGCTTCGTACATTTGCTGATGCAAATGTTGGGTGAATGTAAGACCATTACTCTATTTACTTTTGCTACAGTATGGAGTTTATTACCAGAGAGAGAGAGAGAGAGAGAGAGAGAGAGAGTGTGTGTGTGGGAGGAGGAGGAATTGTGGGTTTAATTTGTGGATGTGTACTTTGCTTTAATCACTCAAGCGTACAAAGCGAGTGTCGGAGATTACACGGGTGTGGAGTGCTGCCCTTAGACACACGCGCACACACACACACACACACACACACACACACACACACACACACACACACACACACACACACACACGGGAACACACACACGATCACCGCTTGGGAAATGTAACCGCAAACAAAAACTACGTGGAAGTGGATTTTCAAGATTCAAGAGACGGAAAAAAAAAAGGAAAAGGAGAAGGAGGAGGAGGAGGAGGAGGAGGAGGAGGAGGAGGAGGAGGAGGAGGAATACTCACAGCAGCAGTAACATCCAGCGATAACATCAGCAATAGGTTGAAGGGTGACATCTGGTGGACCGCACGGGGAATGTACGGCTGAGGGATGAGAGCAGCGAGGGCAGGAGGACGCGTGGGCTTGGGTTCATAGGGAGAGAAGGACGGCAGGGAGGCAGGGAGGACTTTCAACATATACTCGTAGCATCAACAACAGCATAGCGTAGCAGCAAGACAGACCCTCCTCCTCCTCCTCCTCCTCCTCCTCCTCCTCCTCCTCCTCCTCCTCCTCCTCCTCCTCCTGTCCGGTATTATGTAGATTCACGAGGTTGTTTGCTCCCCGGAATTCCCTGTTTATCTCCGTTTATTGCCACGTTTCCCTTCTTCATTCCGGCGATCGCTTTCCCGCACACAGCCACTTACCCTCGTGTGTCGCCCGCATACCCTCCTTTATTACATCCTTCGCTGGCTGTGCTGTGTGACCTCCTCCTCCTCCTCCTCCTCCTCCTTCTCTCCCCCATCATCTATTGCTCACTTCATTCCTTCTTAAATCAATTTTTATCACGCCCATCCTTCATTCCACTTTGCTTGTCATCATGTTTGTTTCCTCCTCCTCCTCCTCCTCCTCCTCTTCTCCTTCTCTCACCTACCAGACGCTTCTTTGACATTCTGGAATGAGAGAGAGAGAGAGAGAGAGAGAGAGAGAGAGAGAGAGAGAGAGAGAGAGAGAGAGAGAGAGAGAGAGAGAGAGAGCGTCACCTGTAGCAGTCGTGTCCGGCGTGAGTCGTTAATCCTCGTCCTACATGACGTTCCTTTCTTAGTAGCGACCAGGTTTAGCTTCTGTTGCCCCCCCTCCCGCTCACGCGCCCCTCCTCCCCCCACCCCACCGCCGCCCCTCTGTCAGCGCTAATTAGTTGGCGTAATTGAAGAGTTGTGCAATTAATGTTTCACTTT
>NC_087151.1:6377500-6400000 GCF_035594125.1 Scylla paramamosain | reverse complement strand
ATAACAGAAGGAATTGGCTTACATTGTCTTACCGAGGGATAGATGTGTAACACCCCGTCAAGGATCCCAAGATGACGCGCCTCTGCTCCCTCCTGCCGTCCGTGACCCTCGCACAGAACTCATCTCAAGATTAATGTGCCTACTTTAATTTATTTATTTATTTTCTTTTTTTTTTTTTTTGCCTCCTCGAGGAATTAAACAGAATAAACATGATCAACAAGTCCTTCCACTCACGGCCCCTCGGCGGCCTGTCCCGTAGATTTCTGCTAGATCATTTCCATAAGTCATTGTCTTGTGCTCTCTGGGGAAAAAAATATTAATCACTCACCTTAGGAATCGGTCTGGCTGCGTGATGAATGATGGCGCTGTATAAGTGTCGCGTTGCCTTTCATTAGTATGTGGTGGCGCGGCGGCGGCGGCGGAAGGGTCGCGTCAACGTCTCCTCAACGGTGGCGTGTGATTTGTGACCGCCACGCCGCCCTCTACCACACCGCCCACCGATTTCATGGCTTATCTGACGTGTATCTTGCTCGGCACGGGATGTAATCTCCCGTCAGGGTCTGTGTACACCCGCTGTGACGGCTGCAATCGTGGCGTCTCGGCTTTCATTTGCGAAAATTAATATGTGTGAGGAATGTGTTAGTGGATCGTTTAGGTATCGCTGGCACACTGATGCCTTCCTTCACAGGCACCACTTCCCCTTCTGGTGTTCCTCGCAATCCTTCTCCCCTTTATGTAATTTTTTTCATCCCACACGTCAACCATGGGACGCAGACCTGCGAGTGCACACTGCAGGCCCCGCACGCCGCCCCATCACCTTTAGCCCCAGCCCCGCACGCCCGCAGCCGAAGCATACACGTATATACATGTCATCCCCGCCTCTCCCTCGCTTCCCATAATTGAATAATAGCGAAGTAGACCCATTTTTCATTCGTGATAAAATCTGGATTACAGCTTTTTTTCTTTTCTTTTTTTTTTTTTTTTTTTTTTTTTTTTTTACTGCTTCGTGTCCTGGGAAAGCTTACACCGTGGCTGTGGGTACGGTGCGTGTCGGGCGAGGTGATGGGGTAGGGGACCGGATACGAGTCGAAGCGAGACGGGCGGGGCTAGGCGGGGCAGGGCGGAGTAAAATATTATGTTCCGTTGACGAGTGAGTTGTACCGTAGCGAAGGGTTCTTTGACTCCCTGTATTTACTTTTTGATGGACGCCTCTTTCACTTGATTCACACCGACCCATTCATACTGACATCAATCCATAGTGTATTACGTAACCAATAAAAATGTTCATCTCCGTGATACTGAGTTCGATGCGTAATACAGTAAGAAACAGCCTTCAGGAAATCACCACAGATCAGACTCACCATAGAGAGTTGGTGCTGGTGAGGCGCGTCAGCACAGACACCAGTATATATTGTCATCCGCAAGGCTCTCTGCTGTTGGATGTGGAATGTGGCTTTTTTCCTCCCTTGTCAGTCACTTCCCGAGGGCTCGTCCTCCGCGGGTGTGCGGGAGTGAACTGAGGGACGTAGTGAAGGCCAGCGCCAGGACTAGGGTGGAGCTTGCAGGAAATGTTACCTGGTGAATAGGGTGTCACTGTACTTCGTTATTGTTCTTATGTGCACTAATTGTCATTTTTGTGCTGCCATTACACTGACGACCAGTAATTAAGCCTTTCTAAGTCACGGCGGTCTCATTTTTAGATTGGTTCAAGTCTAAGAGTTTTTGCTTGGCAGCAGCAAAGTCTGATGAACGATTCATTTGAACGCTTTTAGACTTCGAGAATTCTCCTCGCGTCTTCCATCAGTTTTCGAGTCATGATTAAGTTCTCAATTCTGATGAAGCCCTTTGTTATCTGATTGAGGCCTTGGAATTCCAAATGAGCCTTGAGAGTTTTAATTAAACCTCTGGACTCTCTACTCTTCCAAGAGACTTATTACTGGTGCTTTGGATTTCACAGCGAGTCCCAGAGGTTGCTATTAGAGCCCGAGACGTACTGCCGAGGCTCAGCCGGGTGCCTTGGCCTGCCTAGGGCCCTGCCTGCTGCTCGCTTTGTCCCGCAACACAAGATTCGCACAAGGGAGAGAACAGACCATCGATACTACAGCACGCGTGGAGAGAGAGAGAGAGAGAGAGAGAGAGAGAGAGAGAGAGAGAGAGAGAGAGAGAGATGCGTTCCCAGCCAAATAATTGGTTTCCGATGATTGCCAGAGTAGACGCACAGGGAGGATTTAATCACACGGATTTATTGATAATGAAAGGTATTGGTGGTCCTCTAATCACACGGCCTTCAGGTGCGGCCCTTCCTCTGTTTGTCGATGGGGTGGGAGCGCGTTACTACCGGGCTCTCGCATTCCTCAGACATTTACAGTTTCAGTCTGGCTGCCGGTTTTATGCAATGCAGCACTAATTATGAAGGGAAGAGAAGTTAGGGGTCTTAATGGTAGAGCGCGCAGGTTTGAGGAGAGCAACCACGGCAATCCCGCCCAATACACCAAGCTGGAAAGTGTCTACCCAGGAAGAGGCGGCCAGCTCATATGACTGGACGAGTATACACACACACACACACACACACACACACACATACACACACACACCGTTGCAAGTATCGAATATCAAGCAGAGTAATCACACCATCCAGGAACATCAGGCCAGCGGTGTGGAGAATTTGTAATGATGCAAAGAGGTGAGGGCGGCCCGTGCCTTCTCACCTCAATGCAGCGGGAAGCGATTTTTGTATGAATGGTAAACATGCATTTATACTCGTAATTGCCTCCTTCGTGTGCACAGCGGTGATTGTCTGTGGCGCGTTACTGTACAAGGAAATCATTTGATGGAGAATAAACTTAAATGGTGTTCGGGTATTTGTGCAACCGTTCGAGCAGCTCAGCACTCCCTTCCCTCACCTCCCAGCAAGACATTGGTGGTGGTTCTCGTTCACAGCAGCGGTGGGTCTGCCACTCAAGACTGGTATTCGGAGACCATCATGCATTCTTCTCTCTGCTGTTCCCGGTAGGGGGTCGCCACAACGCATCACTCTTCTCCACATTATTCTGTCTTCTGCGTCTGTTACACTCATCACCCGCATGTCTTCCTCCTGTGCATCCATAAACCCTGAATTAAATATCTGCTTGTCCTCGCTTCCTCCTGTCCGATGGATCCATTTCCAGCATCCTCCTCTCTGTGCATTCCTCATCTCTCATCTGCACAAGGTCAAACTATTTCGTCTCTGTAGCTTCGTCCACAAACTGAGCTACGTGCACTATCCCTCTTCTGTTCTCCTTTTAGAGTGACAAGTCCATCATATATTATCATGTACTTGACGGTAACAAGTGTACCAGCTGCCAACCATTATCAAAAGTGTATTGATAACTAGTTGTATTTGAGCACTAGTTACAGGTTCTATAATGTGAATATCTTGTTATCATTAGAAGATCGTCAGTAAATATATATTTCTTTGGTATTCACTTTGATGTGTGAGGTGAACAAAAAAAAATCAATAAAGCATTAGTGGCGCTTGGAGGGGGAAGGAAGAAAGAGACAGTGAGTGGATTGGGAGACAGAGGGAGGGAAGGGCTGGGGGGGAGGGTAGTTACGAGTAAAGTAGTGTCATGATTCCTTGTCTCCAGAACAATAAATCGTGATATTACAACACGTGCACTTCATCACTAAGACCACCAAGGCTCACAGCAGGATACCTGAATCTGATATTATGATAGAAATATAATGTGACGCAGCAGTGGTTGATGGTATTCCTCCGCCAACAGAGAGCGTGACGTCACAAGTGGCCTGCGCTGAGGTGCGTATGCCGGGCAGCTGGAGTGCTGCTTACTAATCTAACAAATTACGAGAGTGCACTGGTTTCTGCGTGCAGTGATGTGGAGAACATGGATGTTGTGTTTGTGTGTGGCTTTGATAATGGTAGTAATGCAGCTGGCGAACTGGAGTGCGGTAGGAAACACTCAAACAAAAAATGTGCCTGAATGTATGAACTTTGTGTTGACCAAGGCTGTTTTCCCGAGTGAGTGGTAGAGCCTGACGAACACAGGAGCATGGAAACGAAAGGGTGGCGCCGCCCGAACGTGGCACAGAAGGGAGTGTTGAAGTTGACGTGCTTCATGTTACCGCGAACAACTAGAGAAGGTTAGTCCTGTTGCTAGATGAGGCTTGCTGTAGATGTAACTATTCATCACAGACCAAGGGTGTTCCTATTATATTTTCTCTTGCTTATTACAAACACAAGAAATAGTGTTTCTATAAGATTTCTTTTTAACATAAATGAATCATTATATTACATATGGTCCTGTATCTTCCGCGGTCATATGCCCCGCCCTTCTTTTCTTCCCCGTCCCTCCCACAGTCGCACCTTTCACTGTCGTCCTCCCTCCCTTCCCCGCTAACCGCCACATATTTTTCAGTCCACTCCAAGGCGGTATCTGCAAATTCAGAATTTCAATCTACCCTACACCATAATGAATATATTGTATAGAGGTTATGGTAAAGTTGTAGAGATTCGGAGAGCGTCTTAAAATGCGATTTACAACAATAGGCTCTACCAGTGTGGAAATGCACTCTGGAATTGGAGGAGCAGAACTCCCTGTTAGTGTTAGGTCAGGTTAGTTTAATAATCCATCAGGCAGCGAGGGGAGCAGAGCCATCCTCGGCGTTTGGAAATGAGATCTTCCGCGCATAACAATTACCATGACATCGGTACAGGATTATACAGTTTTACCAAATAAGTGTATGCTATTCAGAATATGATGATCTTTTGAGTCTGAGAATGTGTCATCTCGTGTGTGCGCGTTTGTGTGCTTATGTGGATATGTGGTTTTATTATAGTTTAAGCCATTACACACTACGTGGTAATAACCTACCTCATTTTGTTCTTCTCACTATTCACACCATTTCTAATGATTACACTACTTGTCGGAAATTAATAATAACGCCGTGGGCCGTGGGTAGAGATTGGGGACATTGGCTTAAACTATAAATTTATCATATATATATATATATATATATATATATATATATATATATATATATATATATATATATATATATATATATATATATATATATATATATATATATATATATATATATATATATATATATATATATATATATATATATATATATACATACATACATACACACACACACACACACACACACACACACACACACACACACACACACACACACACACACACACACACATACGCGCGCACACGAGATGACACATTCTCAGACTCAAAAGATCATCATATTCTGAATAGCATACACTTATTTGGTAAAACTAAATAATCCTGTACCAATGTCATGGTAATTGTTATGCGCGGAAGATCTCATTTCCAAACGCCGAGGATGGCTCTGCTCCCCTCGCTGCCTGGTGGATTATTAAACTAACCTGACCTAACACTAACAGGGAGCTCTGCTCCTCCATATATATATATATATATATATATATATATATATATAGAGAGAGAGAGAGAGAGAGAGAGAGAGAGAGAGAGAGAGAGAGAGAGAGAGAGAGAGAGAGAGAGAGAGAGACACATAATACTGAATTTCTGTTGCTTTAGATGTGAGTCGCCATGCGTTTCGGCGCGCTGGTCTCAACCAGAACTAAAAGTAAACCGTATTATAAGAAAAGTTTCAAATGAGAATTGTTCATTGTAGGAACAGACAACAAACCGTTAGAAGTAACCATAAAAGAGCTACGTGAATACACCTCATGGTGAATACATGGAATCATGCCTCTAAGTTCACATTTTGCAAGATTAAGAAGTATTTTTTTTCTCAGATTGGCCCACACACGAGGTAGCGATGTCCTGGTAACTCTCTCCTGCTTTATGTGTATTAATTTTTGTAATATTGACGTTGGTACACTGACTGAAACATTCCTTCTCGTCATGTGAGCCTCGCTCTTGTTTTCTTCACCAAGACTGAGGCGCCTCGAGCTACACTGCGGAGTCTTTTTATTCTTTCAGACTCTCTCTATTTTGAGTTTCAAGCCAAAGCTGGTTGTTACGTTTATGTCCGCTGTGATATGTACCCAGTGAGACTTGATAATTATAGCTCTCACAAAAAAAATATGTCCTTTATATTTTGTTGCTTTTTAACTCAGAGAATAACTTTGAGGGCGAGTAGTTCCTGACTTTTCTCTCTTCTCAGAGATCATAGTATTCCCCCTTGTCTTATCATATCTGCTGATTACCCTGGGTGATCAAACCGAACTTCGTACAACACTAATGCAACACCGGACACGTATTCCTGACGGCTTTGGAGACACACCCATACCTCTAATTTTTCTTATTATCTAATCCTTCATTTTCATTCTTTAAAAGTTAACTGTTGCTGTCTTCCGATCCGCTGAAATAAGTCTCCGGTGGCGAGCCTTTACTAAAAATGAAAGGATTCTCTCTCTCTCTCTCTCTCTCTCTCTCTCTCTCTCTCTCTCTCTCTCTCTCTCTCTCTCTCTCTCTCTCTCTCTCTCTCTCTCTCTCTCTCTCTCTCTCTCTCTCTCTCTCTCTCTCTCTCTCACACATGATCCCCGGCATGAGGACCACGTTCCACATTCTGGATCATATTGTAAGACCAGAATTCCCTGACTTGAATTCTTAATTATTTTAAAACTGAGGATCGAGAACGGGTGCACGGAAACTGCATCGTCATACTCGCATAATTTAGTCGGTACTGTCTGAAGAAATATATTTATCTCTGTCAGCAGCTACGAGAATTGTTTCATCGATTCATCATTCTTGCGTCTTTATTCGATTTTTTTTTTTTTTTTTGGCTGAACAAATCCCCTTTTTATGTGACGAAAATACAATTCGTTAATGAATACTGACTGCATATCATATCATATCAAGAGCTTAAGTCTAACAAGATCCTTCTTCTAATTCTGTCTCAGGGTCAGACTATAGATTCGGTGCCTCGAGAAACAGGTTTGGTAAGCACGAGTCTGTCTCAAGTTAACATTTGTTGACCTTGTCTAGTGACCGTGGCTCGGGTTAGCGAACGACAAGAAAATGTCATGGCTTTACTGTCACCCAGCTACCCTTGTGTCCTGAAGGCTTCCGCGAGGCTCCCCACACCTTTGCTTTCGTGAGATATGGTGCGAGACTCTACGGTAAAGAAAGCACCATAGGATGATGTCCACACCTTTAAGATGCAGGTCTATAAATCCTAATAAATCCTATACTGTGAAGGTCATTTCTAAGATCCTGTGCGTTGTAATTCTTTGGAAAAAAATTATTGTCGTTTATGGATTACAAAACTAGTTAAGATACTGTAGAGCAAAACAAAGTGTTAGAGTATTAATACAAAGCAACTAGTGCATTTACAAGTCAAACTATAATTAAATAATTATGAGATGACATCGTGATATCCATGCATAAAAACATAAAGACATGACGAGACCGCAAAAAAGCCAATTGGCCTACACATGACAGCCTCTGAGCCATCATCATCCATTAATTCATCCAACTTCCGCTTGAATCTGTACAAGTTCTCCACTTGTTGTTGTTAAATTTGCCCCATTTGCTAAAATTTGCTCTACTACGTACATGACTGACTTGCTGCTCAGATTCTTTAGCAGTATAACTTATAACCGCCTCACATTTCACCACACATTAACATTGCCTTACAAACCACACACCCTTGAACACAGATCCTGTATACCACCCACGCACAACACCTCACAGGCCACGCCACGCACTACACCACACGACTACACCACACGACTACACTACGTAGACTCAAGACCACACACTTGGCAGCCCACACACACCACTTCCTAACCTTCCCGTGCATCTTCTCTCTCGCTTTCTTTTTCTCTGTTAATTTGCAGTCAACTAATTTTCATCAGAGGCAGGTAGAGGAGAATCATTAGGCCGTGGCATCGAGGGGTGGCAGGTAATAACAGGAGATTCGGAACTGATTCCCCGAAATAAGACATTAGCGATGTTCTGGCTGTAGGGAAGGGAAACACTGGAACATTACCGGGAGAGAGAGAGAGAGAGAGAGAGAGAGAGAGAGAGAGAGAGAGAGAGAGAGAGAGAGAGAGAGAGAGAGAGAGAGAGAGAGAGAGAGAGAATTCAAGTATATTTCGTAGTTATTAAATATGCCGACATTTTTAATGGTTTCATCAATACGTAGAATTTGTTATAACTTCCTTATTTTCTTTTTGCCTTTGTTTTATCGTTCAAGAGGTAATGCTGTACTATAACCTCTTCTCTCTCGGGGCTCACAAAAGGTGATCAATTAAATTTACAGACAGAAATGAAAGATTGATATTGGTATTTATGTTTTATAGAGAAATTACCACATGTTAACTTAATGGCTTCTTGCAGTCTCCCGTATGTTATGTTCCTATGTTCTAAGCTCACTCCTGCTCCGGGTGAGGTTCGAGGGGTGAATGTGATGGGCGTGGATGTCGCTGTGAATGATGCCTGAGATCTGGAGACGCTTAGCTTGAATTGTGGAGTGATCTAGGTATGTGATGGACGCCTGTTCTTCATGTTTTTATCCTTATGATTGAGCAAGTGGTACTATTCTCTCTCTCTCTCTCTCTCTCTCTCTCTCTCTCTCTCTCTCTCTCTCTCTCTCTCTCTCTCTCTCTCTCTCTCTCTCGTCTTAAATTTGTAGCCTGTTCCCGATATCTCTCCTCCTGCTGCGAGCGATGTCACCGCCTCAGTGTGTCTTGCGCCCTGTTCCGTGTGGCCCTCTTCTCTGGACGTCCTCTAACAAAGAAGCCGCGGATGAGATGTTTTATCCGGGTGGTGTTCTGCAATATAATGTTTTAGAATTGTATAATGTTAAATTGCGAGGTAAAAGTTTGAGAATGATATAATATTAAATTGCAGAGTAAAGGTTGTCGCAATACAAGAAGTCTTTATTTGTGGTTGACATGCTTTAAAGATATATGCTGAGTTAGTTGTGTGTTCTTTTATTCTATTTTTTTTTTATTTTTCTTGTTAATATTCGTGTGTGCTTACATCTTGCACTATTTTTTTTTCTTTCTTTTTACTTGTGTGAGTGTGAGTGTGTGTGTGTGTGTGTGTGTGTGTGTGTGTGTGTGTGTGTGTGTGTGTGTGTGTGTGTGAACGACGATGATAATGATAATGGAAATGACTGTAAGAATAATGAATATGATGAGATAATAATAATAATAATAATGATACTACTACTGCTACTACTACTGCTACTACTATTACAACTACTGATGATGATAATAAAAATAATAATAATAATAATAATAATAATAATAACAATAATAATAATAATATCTTCATTCACAGGTAGGTGAGAAAGTGTGCTAGTGTCTCCGCGGAGCTCTAACGAGAACGCATGTGTGAAGTGTCAGTCAGGTGGATGGGTGGTGGTGGCCCTGCGCGCTGCCTCTCCGTCGCCTCAGTAGCCATGTTAGTGGTGCCGGCGATGGCGTGCGAGGCCCCGCTGCCGCCTGCCTCTCCATCAGATGACACGGGAAACATTTCATTTTTCGTCCCATTAGTGATATCTCTTGTTTCAATCCCCACGCGAACCGCTGGAAAGAAAAAAAAGGGGCATTAGCAAAAACTTGTGGTGATGTAAATGATAATGGTGGTGATGACGGTGGTGAGGTGTAGGTGGTGTTTGTTGTGCGCGTGTGTAGCGGCAGCCTGAGGGGACAGGAGGTTGAGGGGAGGGGGACGGGCATGGTGGCACTTGAGTTGTCTGTGTGAGCGGCGTATCGAATGAGCGATTAAGTACACGTTAACTCTCACTCCCAGCAGGACGCCACTCCCCTCGTGGACTCAAATATTACTTATATTACGTCCTCCTTCGCCACAAGGTCGTCTTGGAGGTTGTCTTCTCGGCGCGGACAGGTGTGGAAGCATAACCTGTTGTATTTATTTGATTTTTTTTTTTTTTTTTGTAACTGAATTCAATAAACAACATGTCACTGTTACGAAACAAACAAAACACAAACCTACGACAACACCCAAAGTAAATTATCCATTGTCCTATCATGCATGAGCCCTCGGATGTTGACACAAGAAACCTCCGATCTGAGGACAGTGTCGCCAGAACGCCTCTCACCAGCCCAGCCTTGCCGTGCAGCAAAATAATGTGGATTCATACCTCCCAGTCTTACATAATGTACTCGTGGAGAAGCAGAAAGATAAGCGTCCACAAACACCCAAATACCTGTATATCCGCCGCCCTTCTCTCCTACCACCACAATAAAGCATACTCATAACTCTTCACCAAACCAGATCTTACGTGTTTTCCCACGTTCTACTCCGCTTTATTTGCTCTCCCCGACACCTTGCTTCCGTTCACACCATCACCCCGCCTCCAGCCTCCTCCATGGTTCACCAGAAACTCTTCACTTATGCCAAGCCGATCATTACCTCACATTAACGACCACCAGCTCCCCGTTTGTGGATATTAATCACTACAAACCCTCGACGATCAGGGCGCCAGGCAGAGTAATGACAGGCCCCTCAGGCTTGTGTCAGAGCAAGTAATTACCTTTCTCGTCCCTCTCGCAGTATCTGCCTATCCGTGCGTGGAGTTGGCGGCGTATGCTAATGCATTGCAGAGCGGTGGGTGTCCGTATTCCTTCGCTCCACTGCCCACCGTCCTCTTCGCCCGGTTGTCGTGTGTCACTTGGCCGATGCAGCGGCTGTGTTGTGCAGATATGTGATTCGCATGGCGGCTTTGAAGTCTGTGAGACGTGCGGTGTGAGCGGATCGCCCCGCAGCGCCGCCGCTCGGTGCCTTGGAGAATCAAGGCGGTCATAAGCCCTTCACTGGGAGGAAAATATTGTGTAGGTGTTCGTGTTCACCTTTCCTTCCTCACTGTCAACGCTAAGATAACTTAAATATTTTGTGGAATATAAACTACCAGTCAAAAATGTTTTCTTTTATAATGTTATTTTCGTTACTAATGTGGGAAGAGAATCGAGGAAAACATGAACAATAAATGCCTCACAAGTGAAACGCATAGGTATCTACGTGGTAATTAAATTTGTGATTTATTCTCTGTTTTGTGTTTCCACTTCAACGAAGTGTCCGGCCCCTTCCCACGCCTCTCCGCGAAGGCTGCCCGCGGCCCATTCCACCTCCTCGCTTAAGCCTGACCTCGAGTGTCCAGTTCAAGCAATGTATTCATTTGTCATATAAATTCTGGCCAATGATAAGCCGGCGTGCCTTATTCACAGTTTTCAGCTTTATTAATCTGTCGAAAAAGATATACAAAATAAGCACAGAGACTTGTACATGGCCTTGCAGTGGTAGGTATGGGAGCCCGCGAGAGTAATGCACTCTCCCCAACATTCTATCAGTCATTTGGAAACTTGTGCTGAGACAAAAGCTCATAGCCCCTTTGTCTTGAGGAGACCAGCGTGTAGAGGCAGACACCACTACGTCTCTGAAGTGCTGAGACTACCTCCCTGTGTCGTGGTCAAGGGCGGCGGCAGCGGGATGAAGCATTCGAGCGGGCAGCACAATAACCCCCAGGACGCCATCCCGACCTTGAAATCAATAATCACATCACTGACCATCGTCGCGGCCCTAATGCCACGCTGCGAGAGAGTGATGGTCTTCGAAGAGCTCTGACCAACCACACCCTCGCGGCGGCTGGAGTAAGGACGCTTGGTTGTATGTACGCAGGGTCGCCGTCACCGAACTAGAGAAAGCACTCGGTAATTCCTGCCAACGGAAATTCGGATATATTCTCGCCTTGCATTCATTCTACGCCACATCTACCTGTATGAAGCAGCGTGGCTAACCTTTTGCAATCATATGAATCGTATAGATGTTTGAATGAAAGATTCAGAGAGAGAGAGAGAGAGAGAGAGAGAGAGAGAGAGAGAGAGAGAGAGAGAGAGAGAGAGGAGAGAGTGAGAGAGAGAGAGAGAGAGAGAAATCAACTGTGCAAAATGAAGCACGTATACCCTTCATTCCTCTTCCTCATTCCCTCCAGGACCTTCCCTTCATTCCCTATAGCTGTGAGCCGCCTCGCCCGCCGCCCGCAAACCACCGTGACGAGGCAAACACTACAGACTCTCTCTCTCTCTCTCTCTCTCTTCTCCTCTCTCTCTCTCTCTCTCTCTCTCCTCTCTCATCCTCTCTCTCTCTCTCTCTCTTCTCTCTCTCTCTCCTCTCCCCCCTTCGTGTTACGTCTTCTTTTCCTTCTGTCCACCCTTCCCGTCGGCGAGGCCCTCAGGTCTTCTTGATGTTTTTACACGCGTCCGGGGAGAGAGAGAGAGAGAGAGAGAGAGAGAGAAGAGAGAGAGAGACGAGCGAGAGAGAGAGAGAGATGAGAGAGAGAGAGGAGGGCGTTCTAGATATTTATCATGACTAATTACATATTTGGTTTAATGCCTCAGCTATTTATTTGTCTTTTCTTTTTATGTTTTTGTTATAGATCATTTTATTTTTATTTCTTATCCCCTCTATTGATGACTTCCTTAACTTCACTCTTCAAGAACTACAATTCCGGTCTTTTTGATATGTGGCCGTCTCCTTCTCACCCGCCCCCCAACCCACCCCGCCCTTCACTCCCCCAGTCGTTTGCAAGTATTATGGAGTGAAGTGCTTATGTAAAAGTATATGGACAGCTCAAGGAATGTTTAAGGTGTGAGTTAGTGCGTGAGTCTTTGTGTGCAGTGAATAGAGATGATGAGTACAGATAGACATGTTATGGTTTTGGGCATAGTCGTTATCTTTATATAGCCTGTGCCTTCTGTTGTTATTCTCCTGGGTCTTTTCCTGCTTCTGGTTCTCGGTCCTGTTTCCGCGGTGGCTTTGTGGTACTGTGCTCGACTTGCGGCATGATGGGTCGTGGGTTCGGTTCTGACTGACTGGAGTATTGGGGTTTCTGGAAGGGAGAGGTAGCAAGGGCGCGGCGTGTCAGTTCCTAGTTAGTCCTTACTCGTGTTTCCCTCTGGGTTGTGGTGGTGGCATGGCTGAAAGTAAGTTATTGGAGCTCTTCTTGTTTCTCATTCTCTTCTTGTCTTCCTTTACTTTTTCGTTGTCCATTCTCCTCCTCTCCTCTCCTCCTCCTCCTTCTCCTCCTCTTTCTCCTAAGGGAATTAAACTACTCAATAAACCTTCCAGTCGCGTCAATCTATCCTTATTAAAGCTTCCATCAAACAGCTTAGCAGGGAGGAAAAAGATCTGTGGCTGTTCGTTTTCTTTTGTATTCCTTTATATTTCTCCTTCCTGCCGCCTCCTCCTCCTCTCCCTCACCATCCTCCTTCTTATAACTGACCCTGTGGAAAACCCTTGTGATACAGACGTGTTCAGCGCCGTGTTATCTAGATCATAAGGAGAGACGAGCGCGAGTTGGCCTCAGATGAGTGATTTTGGGCCTCACGTGGGGAGCGGGCGAGAAAGAAGTGAAGCATCTTGGTAGGCGGTGACCAGGTTTTTGTTCTCAGTGCTGCTGTGGGGTCCTGGACTGTGTGTGTGTGTGTGTGTGTGTGTGTGTGTGTGTGTGTGTGTCACTCTCACCGTCTGAAGGATGATGAAGGTGAATGGGACGCTTCAGAGGAGAGAGGACAGAGGCGACGAGAGGCCAGACAAGAGGAAGCAGATTCCATTCCATCCCTCGTCTCAGCGAACACGTACTGCATGTGTATTTGATGCGCGACGCTGAGTTATCGCAAGCATGTAGAGATGCATACAAGTCAGTCAGGGAAGGCCCATTAATATTAAGTAGGTACAAAGCTTCACGGAAAAAATGTTGTGTGACAAACAAAAATGCACTACAAATAAATAAGAAATGGTTATATATTTTTGTTGTTGTTATATGTGCGCGTATTGTGATCTCCCAGGTGGTACTTCTTATATGTTTTATCTATGTATCTGTCTATGCATCTGTTCATTTATTTGCCTGCTTATCTGTCTGTCAGTCTCTATCCATCTATCTATTTATATCTATGTGGATCTCTCTCTCTCTCTCTCTCTCTCTCTCTCTCTCTCTCTCTCTCTCTCTCTCTCTCTCTCTCTCTCTCTCTCTCTCCAGTAAATACAATGGTGGGTCACTTTGGGTTATCGTAAGGTTATCTGTCGTTGTATTACTGAAAGCAGGGCAGAATATAAAAGTAAGCAAATGAATAACAACTGAAATATTAACAAGCAAAACCAGTAAAAGTCACACCCGCATTGAATAAAACAACTCGGATATAAATAAACAAAAATAGTAAGAAAAAAAAGAAAAGCTCCCAGGTCGCATCGGTAGCAGGCTGTGACTCGCGCCAGGGGAAATGAGGCGCTGGTTGGGGGCAGGTATTTTCTCGCCGCTTTGTCTTGGCTGACCGGGGTGACCTGACCATTTATGACCTGACCTGAGCGTATGGTAATGAGTGCTCATCCCTCATCACCCGCCATTATCTCGCTCCTCCTCCACTCCACTTTATTTTAGCTCCTGCGGTTTGTGCGTATGAGAGAGAGAGAGAGAGAGAGAGAGAGAGAGAGAGAGAGAGAGAGAGAGAGAGAGGAAGAGGGTATCAGTATCACGTACACCTAAACACTAACATATATCTCAAACTTTAGTGCTGAAGGACGGTATTTGTCTGGAGTTTGTTGAGTGCTTACTGAGTGCCTGCTTCTCGTTGCGTCCTGTTGCGGCGGCGTGGCATTCACCGCGAGCATTAGCAGTAGTATCGTCATGGGCGGGAGCATCGGCCTGCGTGGGGAAGTGACAGCAGACGAAGGGAGCGTGTTAAGGAGACCCGCCCCTCCTACCTCCTTCATTTGACACTTTAATCCAGGCGCCGTGTTCGAGGTGTTCTCCCGCGATCGCTGGCGTGCAAGTGTTGGTTTGCCCGCGCTGCCTAGGACATTGTAACTCGCCCGGCCCGCCACTTAAAGGTGCAGTGATTAGCTTTGATGCCTTTGCTTCCAGGGAGAGGAGAGGAGGTCACAGTGCAGAGTGAGGAAAGGTGAAGGAGGGACTGTGTGTGTGTGTGTGTGTGTGTTTGTGTGTTTGTGTTTGTGTTTATGTGTGTGTTTTTTTTCTTATGCTAATGTGTGTGTTTGTTATCTCTTTGCTTGTCGATCAGATAGACTGACAGACAGACAGACAGACAGACAGAGACAATCAGACAGCCATATATATAAACGAACAGACATGATCGCGCCCGCAAACTGAGAGAGAGAGAGAGAGAGAGAGAGAGAGAGAGAGAGAGAGAGAGAGAGAGAGAGAGAGAGAGAGAGAGAGAGAGAGAGAGAGAGAGAAGGGGGGGAAACAACAGACACTGAAGGATACTCGTACATCGACACAAGCGTGAAACATACAAACACTTACATCTACACACGTTTTATTCAACAGCTCTCCCTCGCCCCGATAAAAAAAAAAAAAAATGTACATATTCCAACATGTCCACGCGTCCGGTATTAAAAATTATTCTGCCGTAAAGTATGATTTTATATGCTAACTGAGGATCGCCTGCTGCGGTGCTGGGGCGGGGGACACCAGACGAGGGACACCCAAGGGGACCGACCACACTTTTTCTTCGGGCGAGCTAATTTCAGATTTAATTGTTCCGCGCACTCACTCGGGGCACGTATGCGCTGCGAGGGGCTTTAGCTTGCGTGGTGGCGACGATGGTGGTGGTGGCGGCACAATCTGCATCTCTTTGGCAAAAACCAGTCACACTACTAAGTCGTATACGTTCTGCTCCTTCTCCTCCTCCTCCTCCTCTTATCCTTCGTCTTTGTCCTCCTCCTCCTTCTCTCCTTCTCTCCTTCTCAGCTTTGTTTTTTCTTTTTTTTTCTTTTATTCTCTTAACTATTTTTGTCTTTTCTTTTCTTCTTCTTCTTCTTCTTCTTCTTCTTCTTCTTCTTCTTCTTCTTCTTCTTTTATGCATATTATTATTATTATTATTATTATTATTATTATTATTATTATTATTATTATTATTATTATTATTATTATTATTATTCCTCCTCCTCCTCCTCCTCCTCCTCCTCCTCCCATCCCGCAGCCTCACCAGCCTCACCTTATACCTCCCGAAACGAGCACTTACTCTACTAAGGAACATCGTCTTTGATAAAACCGATTTTCCCTTAACTAAAAGAAGAAAAAAAAACTAGTAAACACGCTGTATACTTTCCCATATCTCTACCTTAACTGGTACTAAGCTCCACAGCGCCGCCTCATATTTGTCTCCTTTTTAGCGTTACTCCCGGCCAGCATCTCTTGCCGCTTCCCATAAAGAGGTGGGAACAGTTGGCGGCGGACGTGGCAAGGAGACTATTACTGCCTAATAAACACGGGACCTTATTTGAGGGGGCCACGGAACAAGATCCCCCTAAATATTCGCTGTCTATTCCCTTCAATCGCGGCGTGTGTGCTATACATGTTAGGAAGTCTTGGTGAGAGATTTGGCGCGTCTCATTAGCTATCCGGGAAAGGTGCCAGGGATGGGGAGCGGAGCCTTGCCTCGTGTCGGCCTGGGTGTGTTAGTAAAGGTGTGGAGGTGTAGAGTATAAGGCGCGGATCAGGTGACTAGGGAAGAGAGACCTTGCTGAAGATTAAATCAGTGGGGAGTGTTGCTGACAGTGTAAGCTGGTGTTGATGGAGGAGGAGGCGCCGCATCCAATTAGAATGTGTACAGAGGCCGGAGCGTCTCTGCAAACCACGCCATTAGACCTTCTTGGAGCATGCCGGAGCAGTGTGGTAGGTAATAAATGTCCGCCGCTGCACAAACTACCACGTATTTATCAATAATTATGCCTGCAGGTGGAACATCAACATCTAATTACCAGGTAGCACGATTTACATAATGCATTACCCCATATTTATGATAATTTACCAAAAAAATATGCACAGATAACCCAAAGTCTCGCTCAGCTAATCAGAGATAACATATGATGAACCTTTCCTTCCAGGCTTTATTCAAGTTTTTAAGAGATTTCCTTACCCTCACCACGCCCTCCGCTCTTCATTCCACTGATGTCTTCTTAGCTCGCTGCCCTCCGCCTCGCCGTCCAGTCCTGGTGACGAGGGGCGGGGAGAGCAAGAGGCAGGTTAGCAGAGGTTATAAGTACACTCCAGATCACGGCAATTGTTAAGTAGCATGAAAAAGCTGGTTGTCTGATGGGAGGGACGAGAGGTGGTGTTTAGTGGCCGAGTCGTGAAGGGCGTGCTGGAAACTGGAAGACAGAAAAATGAGACGGGAACTGTTTGAAGCGCGAATCTCTCTCTCTCTCTCTCTCTCTCTCTCTCTCTCTCTCTCTCTCTCTCTCTCTCTCTCTCTCTCTCTCTCTCTCTCTCTCTCTCTCTCTCTCTCAAAGTATAAATAGGTAATATGATATAGTGAAGTAATTAACGTATGCTGCTTACTCTGTAACTTATTAATGCACTTTGGCTCATCACTACATTTATTTTTATCTTTTTCCTCTTGTCCTCTCTTGCTCAAATATCTCAATGTAGACTGCTTGCTTCATAACATATTTTTAACTTGCAATTAATTCACCAGAGGGTCTGAATATTAAACTATCTTTTTTCCCTTCCACTCTTAACACCTAGAAAGAAGGATTGCTCTTATGAAAAAGCATAAGTGGTTCTATTTTTTCTAATCAATCTCCTTCATGAAGTAAGTAGCTCAGTAATACGGGCTTGAGTGTTGCCTCGCCCGCCGCCACGCCTTTCTATAAACTCGTAATAGTCATTGGCAGAACGTGACGCGTTAGCCCAGAAAAAGAGGAGCGAGCAGGCAGGAAGACGAGTTAGCAGATAGAGAGATAAGCGCACAAACAGATTAGTCAGTCAGCCAGCCAGCCAGACAGACAGATGACAAAGCCTCTCAAGGTTAGTGACGGTGCAACGAAGCATAAATCCTTTACAGCCACTTACATGCATTTACAGCCACCATGAAAGTGTTATTGCCATCACGGAGGCTTGGTACCCGCAGCGACAGCCATCTTGAAACACTTAGATGCTCTCAGGCCCGCTAAAATATTCCAAAAAGACGACAGTGACCCTTGGATTTAGTGATGGGACAAATGACATTTTTTTCCTGGAGATGAAAAGGCAACGACAGGATGATCGCGCCCAAGCCGAGTCTCATTCCGTTTTTTTTTTTTTTTCCAGTTATGCCTTCGTGTCTACTCCTGAATACGTAGTTAACCTTTCTCTTTCCTTTGTTCTTGTGCTTTCTGCGTCGTGTGTGTGTGTGTGTGTGTGTGTGTGTGTGTGTGTGTGTGTGTGTGTGTGTGTGTGTGTGTGTGTGTATGATCATACATTCCCCAGTCAAGCCATTTAACCCCTTAGCCGCTTACTTGGCATGACGAATCGCCGGCCTTGCACTAAAATCAAGATCAAGATAACCAGAAAATCGCCCTGACGTGATGATGGATGAAAGACGAAGCACGGCGGCAAACGAAACCATTTATTGCACGTTGTTTCAGTGACCACCGCTCCTCGTGCACTCACTCGATTCATGGGCACATACTCGCCACACACATGTACTACGTAAATATCACTCCTACCTTTCATTTGCCAACCTATCACCTAGCCCACACCCGCACCACACTGTAGGAACTGCATAATTACCTTCAGTAAGTCATTTCGTATAGATATTGCATCCTTTCATTGTTTTTTGTAGTTGCGAGGGTAACTGATGGCGTAGCGAGCACCAACTAGCACGGAGGTTATTACAGAGAAGTGGGAGTTACGGGGAGCGCATAATGGAAGCACACAGGAGACGTGGCGGGCTGATGTGGTACTGGCGGTGTTGCGAGGGAGGTAATAGCAGAGCAAGGGTGTGGCGGAAGGGACGAAGGGCGTGGCTGGGAGACTGATGGCGGGTGCTTGGCGCTGCGAGGGATAAGGAATGGGCACAACGAGGGCAGAGTGGCGCGGGGAGTGTGTGTGGAGTGCGTGGCTGGGTGTGAAGGTGGGAAGGAGCAGTGTTTATTTGACGGTCGCTTCATGCTGGGTTATGTGCATTGTTTTGCTGGTGGTGGCTGTGTGGGGAGTCACCTGGTGGATTCTGGGTGTGGCATCACTTGCTTACTTGCAAGCGAATATATAAAATGCATGGCTGCTTTTTCTTTTTTTTTTTTTTTTGTTGGTGATTCCCTTTTCCTCCTCCTCCTCCTCCTCCTCCACTTGTTCCTCCTCCTGTACCTCTTGGTGATTCCTTCTTCCTTTTTTCCTCCTCCTCCTCCACTTCACTGCAAACATTTAACAGTTCTTAAGGTTTGTTCTCGGAAGTACGCACTGATAGTACCTCGATTTCACGTCCAAATTTGGCTCGCTGTCTTTTTTTTTTCTTTCTTTTTTCTTCCTCTTTTCTCTTCTCTCGTCCGTCGCCACCATCACCTCCACTTATTCTTTTCCTGTTTGATCTCGAAGCTGGTCACGCCTGCCACGCCGCGTCTCCTCCCTCGTAATAATACCATTCCTGTAGGCTGCCCTCCTCATAATTACTCCCTCACCAGCTTGCTTGCTCTTTTCCACCTATCATTTTGTTAACTTCATCCTTTCATCCTCCACAATACGTGCTTGGGTCGTGCGCCTGTCTGTCGACTCACCACGGCTCTGTTCAGCTTGCAAAGTTCATCCCTGTTTACCGCCGTGTGTGTGTGTGTGTGTGTGTGTGTGTGTGTGTGTGTGTGTGTGTGTGTGTGTGTGTGTGTGTGTTGTAGGATACATTCGTACGTGCTCGAAAAACACGTACATATATCGTCAAGACAAGCTGTATACATCCTTCGTAATTAAACGCTAACGTGTGCAGACGCGCGGAAACTCGCACATGCAGGAAAAGTTGAGCGGTGTGCGTGAGGCGAGCAGCAATAAACTTCGATGGTGAATTTAGAGAAGCAGACCTCCGGCAAGGGAAGGGAATTTTGGAGAGGTAAATGTTAAGTACTCAGTCCGTCGCTGGCAGTCTGATCTGGTACACACACACACACACACACACACACACACACACACACACACACACACACACACACACACACACACACACGGATCCCTTCTCCTTCCCTTTCTCCGCCCCTCCCTTTCCCGCCCCTCGCCTCCAGGTCCCGCCGCCCACAGCCACACTTGCCGCGCCGTTGTTGACGACGTAGCGGGCAGCCTGTGTAGTCCTAATGGGATCCATAAAGTTTGACCAACCACCCTATCATAAGCCTTTCTTAAACCTTCGAGTGTTGTAAATAGTCACCTCATAAAAACTCGCAGCTACGTAGGTAACAATAACTAATTTTATTTGTTTATTGCGAGTGCGTCGGCCGCCAGCGCCCCTCCATACTTTTTGTTCAGTCTCAGTGTTCTCTTGTAAGTGGCCTGTTGTATTCTTGTTCAGGTGCCTTAAATAATCTTACTGGTTTTTGAAGATGACGCCGATATGTTTATCGTTCGCCCCCTCAGCTCGATGTGCCCCTGTCCGCCTGCCTCTCTTTATTCCGCCTGGACGCACCTCCACCATCAACAGCCGCGCCGCTCCCTCCCAGGAAGGGTAGCTTTGTCCTCATTTGCTTACGTTAATGTTGTTCATGATATCAGGCTGTGCATCGCGGCTGCCCGGGATGCTTCGCTGCCTGCTTTCTTCCGGGGATGAACGAGTTTTCCCTCTCTGCCTTAAATAAATCCTAGTATAATTATCTCTAGTCATAATTCATCACATTACCCTGCCAGTTCCCGCTATATAAATATGCATATCAGTTTTGGGCTGATATACTATAAGTTTTTTGATGTTATGAGAGAGAGAGAGAGAGAGAGAGAGAGAGAGAGAGAGAGAATGGTAGACAAGTACAGAAACAGCCACCCAGATACATAGACACACAAACAGGTACATAGACATACAAGTAGACGCACAGACAGACAGACAAACCAAACCTATATAAAGAAATTCCAAACATTTTTCTTTTTTTTTTTAGCTCTCTTCTCTCTTGTGCTACTGCTTGTTATTTCAGTATTTCAGCCCAGTTTTCCTCAATTTGGGGTGGGTGTGTCCGGTCATCCGTGCCTGGCTTTCATTACGTACGTCCTTGGACACACACAATAACGCCACGACTGCCTGCGTGTTATCCAGCAAAACATCACACGATCTCCGTCCCGCTGGTGATATCGGAAATATATTTTTATTGAATCTGTTGACCAGCGTGTTTTCTCAGTATGTTTCTTTACATCATGACCGACTGAGGCTCTCCATTCTACGTTTCCTCAAAGTTCACCCCCAAGTTTCCTCTCCCTTACTGAGGACATGCGTTGAGGAATTCAGATATCTAAGTTTTCCTCGTGCTATCATATTTAACAGAGCCACTCCTTCCCACAATTATTCTTCTCCATAAGTGGGTCTCGTGCATGGGCTGGGCTTGCAACACGTAGTATATCCACGCCCCTCCCAGCCACAGCAGATACATACCTCAGCGTCTTCTTGCACATCCCTTGCAATTCTAATTTGTTGCGTTAATGCGATCGTATCACCTTTGCTGCTTTCGTATTAACCTGGAGATGCACTTGAAGGCTTTCTCATTGTTCTGTGCTAATTACACGATGGCTTAATTCATTTTCACACGCACGGAGAGAGAGAGAGAGAGAGAGAGAGAGAGAGAGAGAGAGAGAGAGAGAGAGAGAGATCCATTACATTTCCACCTGTAATGCTAAGATATTTTCCTTCGACAACTCCCCCGCGGCTGGTGGAAGTGTTACCGTCACGGCTCTCATCGCCAACACCTGAGGGACGGAACCTCACGCGGGCAATCTCTCTAAACACAGTCATAATCTGGAGTCCTCGACCGGCGACTCCCGTGCCCGCGTCTTACCGTGTCCGGTGGGTGTTCCGCGTTCCGGGTGGTAGCGATCTGACGTCGTAAATGACAGGGGCGCACACACACACACACACGCGTCACACACACACACACACGCGTAAAGAAAGAGAGAGAGAGAGAAAGAGAGAGAGAGAGAAAGAGAGAGAGAGAGAAAGAGAGAGAGAGAGAGAGAGAGAGAGAGAGAGAGAGAGAGAGAGAGAGAGAGAGAGAGAGAGAGAGAGAGAGACATCAAAATATATAAGCTAACGAAATTACTGGAAAAGACAAATAGAAAAAGAAATCAATATTAAAGAAAAGTATATGTTGACAAAACAAGGCTGGACGTTTGAAGGAGCACAAGAAAATAGAGGAAGATTATGTACGTGAATGACATAAAAGTACAGCTTCCTTCTTGGCAATACAGATGAGACAGACTGCAAGAAGATGTGACATTGGCTAGAAATGTATGTACGTACGTTCTGTGCATCAACTAAGGAGAAAAACTGGACAAATATAAACACGAAAACGGAACCGAGTGAGTGTATCTTAGGCCCTGTATACTGAAACACACACACACACACACACACACACACACACACACACACACACACACACACACACACACACCAGAGAGAGAGAGAGAGAGAGAGAGAGAGAGAGAGAGGAGAGAGAGAGAGAGAGAGAGAGAGAGAGAGAGAGAGAGAGAGAGAGAGAGAAGGAAAAGACACACACAACCTGC
>NC_087151.1:6352500-6372500 GCF_035594125.1 Scylla paramamosain | reverse complement strand
TATCCCTCAACGCTGTCAACGCTGATGGTGGTGTGGAGTTGCCACAGGCGCTCTAATAAATGAGTTGATGTAGAGAGCTACCCTATAATTACCGCCGCGCCATAAAAGCGAGGCGGGCACTGCGGGGGGTAGCAGCACAGCACACAAGGGACGGGGACCTGGGGGTACCTGGCGGAACCTGGAGGGTGATGCTTCCAAGCCCCTCTGCCTCTGCCTCCCATCGCAATAAACCAGACACTGCGGGGCGAGGGAGTGGCGCGTTTGCAGGTCGCACCGAGAGATCGTTAGTTCTATATCTTGATGAGAATTGACTTTTTTCTTATCTTAAAGTTTTTCGCCTTATGCCGCCGTATTAGGAAAATCAATTCTTGCCTGCGTGAAAATATCTACGGGTGTTTCTCCTCCTCCTCTTCCTCTGTGATTGGTATGATGAGAACTGGTAGAGAAGTAAATTCTGCGTCCAGTTTTCTTTTTCTTATCGTGAACGTCAAGGGATTTTTCGCTTTGAAAATATACAGAGAGAGAGAGAGAGAGAGAGAGAGAGAGAGAGAGAGAGAGAGAGAGAGAGAGAGAGAGAGAGAGAGAGAGAGAGAGAGGTTGGGGATGTGGGGGGAGTTGTATGCGAGAAAGAGAGAAAATAGAGAAAAGAAAGCAGTCGGACACGGAGGCTGTGTTTACCTGCGTGCGTGCGTGTCCGGTAGAGTTAGTAGCGTGTCGCCGTCTGATAAATTTCATGAAGTTAGAGTACAACCATGATATTGAAGCCTCGAGACGTAACTACCGAAGCCTCACTATCACAATTGCCGCCACTCCCGGACACTGACTAAAGCCCCGACATTCCCACAACACCCCGGACACGCCCACCACTGCCTGCAGCACCTCAAAGCTTGCGTCTTGTTATTTCCCCCGAGATATGCACGACCGCCTCATGCACGACTTGGTCCTCACTCCCGCCCGCATGACCTCACGCACAAACCAAGGCGTCACACGGTTATCATCCCTCGTAGGGTTTCGAGGCCGCGTGAAATTAGAAATAAATTACAAGTCTACCCTTACGTACCACTTCCCGGGCCCCTCGTGCTGGGATGAGAGAGGTGGTGGTGTATAGTGTGTGGTGGCCAGGCGCGCCGAGGCTGTCACGGGGCGCTGCGGCCTGGAATGTTATGTGAAGAACAGGAAGTACATGCATGGTATCTCTCGGTCTTGAGTTTTTGGCATCATCGTAAACATGAAGACAGGAATGCTGATCGTGGCATCACAGCCGCCGAACACGAATCAAGCGGTGAGGATTTTCGTGGCGTGGCGAGCCAGTGTGTGTGTGTGTGTGTGTGTGTGTGTGTGTGTGTGTGTGAGTGTGAGTGTGAGTGTGATTGGGTCCCCAGGGCGCCAGATGCTACCGCCTCAAGTGCTCACAAAGGAGACTTGGATGAGCATAATGAAGAAATGGACCGTCATCTCGGCCCTCTGCACCTATCCATCTATCTGAGGTGGTTGTTGGGGAGCCGCGTCGACCAGAACCTACAGGTCAGCAAGTTTTTGCTACTTGTTTGTAAAGTGTTATCATTACTGAAGCCGTTGTGCACTCTGCAACACAAGCTATTCGGGGTAAGGTGAGGAGTGGTACTGCCGCCCACCGACAACCCTCCACGTGGAACAGGGCGTGCAGCAGGCGTGCAACAGCAGCAGCAGCAACAGCATTATGGCATATGTTTTGGGAACACAGTGTTAATGCTCGGCCGTGCATCTTGTGGCGCAGCTCATGTTGTTATTATTCTAGAGTCGTTCATAACCTTGTGAGGATGTGTCATGGACTTCCGTGAAGGCATATTTACAAGTGTTTCCAGTGTAATGAACGCGTCTGTTATAAAATATACTTTCAGAAAATAAAAGCGAGGAAGGAAAACAAAAGCTATATTTGGGCAGCAACTACCCAGTGAAATGTGGGATTTTTTGCAAGAACCGCTCAAATGTTGAAAGAAAAAAAAAGGCATTGACTCGTACTTACGTAAGAGTAATAGGGCGGCCAAGGACTGCTGCCTCATACCGCCGCGGCCAGCGTCCTCGGGCAATGGGCTGCAAGGCCTCCCGGTTTCGCTACCAAAATTAACTTATTTATGCAAAAAAATGCACATCTAAGTAATCTAGCAAATACAGACAATTACCTAAAGGATGATCCAGAACAAAAGGAGGATGCACGACAGCTCCGCCGCTACGCCCTGAGCCACCGCACCGGCGAATTTGATCTAGAAAATTTGCACCTAGACCCGCTAGTTTCCTGCAGAATTTACGTTCTGTATAAAATATTGTTCACCTTAAGATCACAGAGGACATTGCTGCTCAATCAGCCTGAAGGGCAGCCTCAGCCCTGCACCGTCTCCAAAACATGCCTTCCACCGCACCTGCCGCGCCACCGACCTGCCATTGATTGCAGCTCCTTCACTGACCTCTGCCCTCCACATCCCTCGCTTCCTACCTATTGTGTATACGCGAGTGTCGTCTTGCATTACCTAAATGTTTTTGTTGAGTTGAGTAGAGATCGTGATGCCGTGTCTCCTAATGCTAGTTTATCGAAAGCTTCTTCAAGTTTTAAGTGAGCATATTTTTTTGAAGACAAGTTCTTTTCATTTCCGGCGTCACGGGTCAGTAGTTCCAGTTGGAAAACTAGTTTACGTGTATCTTTCCCCCTCGTGTCTTTAACAGTTCTGATTGTGGGCTCTTGATCTGTTTGCGGATGTTACGCAGCACTTTCTACCAATTTCCTTAATTCAGACTATGCATTTGTACATCATTATATGTATTTTTTTCTGTATTTTCTTCCGGCATTGAGAGAGAAAACCCACGTAACATCTCCTTATAGCAAGACGCTCGCTTCTGTCTCACTCGTTGCACTTTACCGATTTTTTTTTTTTTTTTTGCACTTAGAGAAGCTTCCGTTATAAAGAACTGAGTAAAGAGGAATCATGTCACTTGTAACACCAAGATGAAAATTTATAAAAGTTTTAATAGTGTGGGTAGATAGAGGAAAGGTTACCATCTGCTTGTCTGTATGTTAATGATACCATCATGATGAGCAGTAATGGAAATATACTCGTACTGTTTCATCGAGCGAAAGCTGACACGTGATAGTTTCTCCAGGATTTTCCCCTGGCGCCTCATTTGGGAGTTTTCTCCTGTCTTGTTTCTTGATCTTGGTCTTGCCCTACTTCCAGGAATAATAGCAATGAACTGTTTAACAATAAGGAACTGAATTTTCCTCGCCTGGTTCCACAACAACAGTTTATTTATTTGTGTCTGTGTATGTGTGTGTGTGTGTGTGTGTGTGTTTGAGAGAGAGAGAGAGAGAGAGAGAGAGAGAGAGAGAGAGAGAGAGAGAGAGAGAGAGAGAGAGAGTTTGTTTATCTTATCCATTTATTTTCCCTTCTCCATATCTCGAATTTCTCCCTGTAGTTCTCCATTTTCTCTCTCTCTCTCTCTCTCTCTCTCTCTCTCTCTCTCTCTCTCTCTCTCCTCTCCTCCTCCTCTCCTCTCCTCCTCTCCTCTCCTCCTCCTCCTCCTCCTCCTCCTCGACGCAGCCTCGGGGGGCGGATGTGCCTCTGCCTCAGGTCACCCAGCTGCGTCACCGTCACCGCCGCCGCCACCTTCCCTCGGCCACTTTACCTGCACGTAATTGCCTTCTGCGCCTTAAATGCCGTGCTGTACTGCCGCCCGGACACCGCTAATGGTCGTTACGGAAACTAACACCTTGCCGCACTCCCCAAAGCACTCCAGGAATCCCGTAAACAAAATTATTTAAGCCAGTAATCCAGCTGAACGACATCGCCAGCCATTACGATGCGACTTTCCTTAAGGGAGGTATTGTCTCGTCTGGCTGAGTCTGGCTGAGTGGGTGCGCTGGTTCTCTCTCTCTCTCTCTCTCTCTCTCTCTCTCTCTCTCTCTCTCTCTCTCTCTCTCTCTCTCTGTATATATGTTTCCCTGTCTGCCTGTCTGTTTCTCTGCCTCCTTGTCTGTGCATCTGCTTGCCTGCCTGCCTGCCTGCCTGCCTGCTTGCCTGCTTGCCTGTCTGTCTGTCTGTCTGTCTGTCTGTCTGCATGCTTGTTTACTTGCCTGCCTGTCTATCTGTCTGCCTGTCTGTTTATCTGCGTGCTTGCCTGCTTACCTATTTTCTTGCCTGTTGTTGAGATCAGGTTTCTGTTGCAAATTAATCTATCACTGCCACTGAACCGCGCCGCCCTACACGCAATGTCTCGAGCGCAGCGTGGACTTTTTAAACCATTCATCATCTCGCTCATCGGCTGAGGTGATGTCCCCGTGTTTGAAGTCATTACCCGGCTGCTTTGTAGTGGCGAGGTGAAGGTCAAGGATCAGCTCCCAGAAGACAAGTAGATATAAAGTTTAATTTCCATTGTGGCTCTGTTAAAAGTACCGACCAGGAAAGAGACATGGTAGACAGTGGGCTGTAAGTGTGTTGTGTGTGGGATAATGGGATAGGGATGGGAGAGGGTAAGGTGCTTTCAATTCCTGTGGGATTTTGATGAGTTTGTTGACGCCTCCAGGCCAGCGCGCCTCCCCGCAGGCCACCAGCACACTCGCCCCGCAGACCCCCGCAACACCTCGCCGTCTGACGCTCCTCAAGACTATTTTAACCAGGGACGAGTTTCAGAGCCAAGCGTCTCAATCATGCAGGTACAGATTAACAAGGCGGTGCGGTGTGTCCAGAGTTCAAAGGTATTGTAATGATGTAACAAGTCAAAATATTATCACGTCTTCTTGCGGGCCAGAATTTTGATACCGCTGCAATTCTTTTTGACGTCATAATCCACGTTACGTAACTCTATGGCCAGACATGTCTCAAAGGATCTATCTCTTATTTAATAATGCTGTTCAAGGCCGCCCACTCACTTGCTTTCCCCGGGTGGCAGCTGAGGTGGCGTGGGAGGTCACCTGGACGCGTCATTTCGGCTTAGCGCTGTACCCTGCGGCCGCTCGCCTATTACCCTCACTAAACTGCCCATTTCCGCTTGTTAGAGATGTTTAGCAGCGGCCTCACTTGCTCCTTAAGATACAGATGGTCGCAATTTAGGGTGTGTGACGTGTGCTTGTATGGCGGAGCGCGGTGGTTTGCTGTGGGGTGGGCTGCTGCCTCCCGCCACGCACCATTGTGTCTGTTGTCACTCGTCACTAGTCAACTAATGATTGCATGGGAAGGGTGTACATTATTGTTGCTGGTGTTGTTGTAGTTGTTGTTGTAGTTGTTGTTGTTGTTGTTGTCGTTGATTTTTTTTATTAATACTGGTTATTTTAGAATTATAACTGCCACTACTACTACTACTACTACTACTACTACTACTAACAACAGCAATAATAATAATAATAATAATAATAATAATAATAATAATATTATTATTATTATTATTATTATTATTATTATTATTATTTATTATTATTATTATTATTATTATTATTATTATTATTATTATTATTATTATTATTATTATTATTATTATTATTATTGTTGTTATTGTAATATAATAATAATAATAATAATAATAATAATAATAATAATAATAATAATGATAGTAATAATAATAAATGTGATGGTAAAATAGTAGTAGTTATAGTAGTAGTAGTAGTGGTGGTAGTAGTAGTACCAGCAAGAGAAGCAGTAACCACAACAACAACATATTCGGGGTAAACCTGCTTCCCCCACACTAAACTGACACTTAACAACACAAGAGAAAGAAGGCTCAGACCGCAAGATCAGTTGCCGGGAAAGATTCACATCAAAGATTATAAACAAGATCTCATGTTTAATGGCTCGATATCTTTAAGGCGATGTAATGCATACAGGGCCATCAAGTCTCCTTAACGCGCCAGCCATGTGCCCTCAACTATACAAGTGCGCTCCTTTTGTGGCTTAAGAGCGGCAGCAGCATCACTCTGCAGGCCCTCGACGTGCACGACAACCAAAGCAAGGGATACCGCTGGGACTACCATTGTGACTGCTAAGGTTCCTGCTTAATCAATTATTATGGTGAAAGTTAAGTATAGTTTTATAAGACGCAGCTGATAGCAAAGGAGTGATGGAGTGGCTCGAACCTTTTAACACATGTAGTCTCATTTTCTGCCTAGTGAAATGATGTACCGTTAATCAGTTAATAGATGTTTTATGGCCATTAGCATTCAGAAGTAACAAAGCCTTCCACCACCACGCCACCTGGCAACCAAAACTCCTTTACCGTCTTTCAGTACGCTTGTATAAGTTTTGCCGTCACTCCTGTGTCTAATGGTGTAAATCAACACAGATTTGTTGAGAGATGAGATACGCAAATGATACACACACGTGTTCAGAGCACCAATGAGTGACGGCCTATATGGAAAGGGTTTGCCATAATCAATTTTATCTTAAATTCCCATACGATCAAAAAATATTCGTCACTAAATATGTCAGTTTCTTTGGTTTCAATTTAGATTAACTGCTCAGACTACAACCCTTTTTTTTCTGCGCATTGGCCAGAACCATATATTTATATAATACCCTGCAGAATTTCACCTCTGGATGAAGGTAAAAGGAAAAAGAAAAATTCACTTTGATGAAGATTCTTCGACTGAATTATGAACACATTGATAATGGCAAAAATAGTAATACCAGTAGTAGTAGTAGTAGTAGTAACAGTAGTAGTAGTAGTAGTAGTAGTAGTAGTAGTAGTAGTAGTAGTAATAGTAACAGTAATAATAATAATAATAATAATAATAATAATAATAATAATAATAATAATAATAATAATCTCTTTCTTTGCAAGTATGTGGAGACGTGGCAGCATGCTCACGCAAACCTAACATGTACGTAAGTCTTTATTATGTATGAATCGGGTGGTGTCGGTGCGTGCTGCTGGTGAAAGATGTGTGTGTGTGTGTGTGTGTGTGTGTGTGTGTGTGTGTGTGTGTGGTGTGATTGTGATTGTGCGTTTGTGTGTGTGTGCGTGCGCTCCTATTATTTCTTTCATTACGCAACATTCACACACACACAACGTTTCAGTGTAAATCGAAATAATGTTTACTGCAAGCAGCACCACCGCCTCCTTGAATCCCTTTCCCTTCACGGTCTGAGGTGCAGCCTCGTGCATTGACTCCAGGCCGGAAAGGACTCGAGAGAATGAACTTTCAGAATACGTGAGGTTTCTTTTTTTTTTTATTCTTTTTTTTTTTTTATAAGAGGTATTAACTTTATGAAAGAGAGACAGTTGAGATAGACGGAAAGAAAATACTTATGTGTGTATACTCTCCACTCTCACACACACACACACACACACACACACTACCTAATCTCTCTGCCGCCCTGAGTGTTTGCCTGGTGTGGGAGTGTCAACAGGTAATTAAGCCATCATCCAGGCTGTCTGCGCCCCTCACAGCGTCCGGGCTCCCGTTCCTCCCTCGCCAGTCAAAAGATCGCTTCAAGTCTCGCCTCTTCGCCGCCCCTGGAGTGCCCTTCCTCCCGGCGGCGGTGGTCCTGGTGAGCTCCTGAGCAGCCACTGAGCATCCACCGCAACATGAACACCGTTAAATGAAGTGGAAAACGATGTGTGGCAAATTTAAATCCAGTATAGCGTGTCTTGTGGGCTCAGGTCAAACCGCAGCTCGCCACCAAGGTCATCAGGGTTAACTCGGGGAGAGGAGGGAAAGGGAGTTGAGTGGTAGGGTAGGGCAGGGCAGGGCAGGGCCGGCACCTTCCTCCTTAGCCTGTTTCTTGCGAGGAATGTGGAGGCGGTTTCAGATAGAGCGGTTGTGACAAGCCGTGCGTCTTCTTATCTCTTCGCTAGTAAAAATTTATATACTTATATATATCGAGCTTCATGAGAGGGATGCTTTTAGAAGTCATGATTTCAGAACTTCTATTTATCCTGCCAGGGCGAGGGAGATTGGTTTGAAAGGGCATGATTTTTTTTTTTTCTCCTGCTCCTCCCTCGTTATCGGACATTTAAGCGACCTGAAAACTCCTGTCTCGGCCGTAATATCTTCCCATGTGAGGGTGTCTAACTATCAGGGAGGGATCGGCCAAGCTTCCCCCTGACGAGTCCTGCCAGAGCCCGCTGAGATGCTGCCGAGACACTGCTTAACTATCAAGCTCATTAGTCCCTAATTAGTCATCATAATACTCTTGTAACAACGGCGAGCAAGAAGTGACGGCGGGGGAGCGTCTGGTAGCGCTGACCTCTCATCTTCGCCTCATCTCGGTCTTCTTTGATTCACTTGATGATCCTGCGCCGAACAAGGTTTAATGAGGCACAGAACATTGTGGACCAAATAGAGCACAACCGCAGGGCTTGCACTGGCCGGTCCTAACCGCAGGTGTCACTCCCCTCACCTGATTATACTCCTCAACACCGGCGATCTTTACGTATATGACATGCCCCCGACACGCACAAGACGCTCCTGACACTCACCCTTCTCCCTACCTCCTCTTCTGGCGGACACAATAAAAGAAGGCTCGCCACTGCAGGAGCTGAAGCCACCGCCGCCGGCACCCAACACCCTAAAGTTTCTCGCTGATCCTCCCTTACCACAAAAGTTAACGCCGTTACTACAGTGAGAGCGGCGTGGGTGGCCCAAGCACAAGAAGCCCAGATCAGGATGCTTTTAGGCGGTCATTTCATTAATATTATTGTGGCGCCTCTTCCCTCCGGCTGCCAGACATCCCCCCGTGCCTTGTTTCTTATCACGCCCTACATTCAGCGACTCACCAGACAGGGATCCAGGCGTCAAGTTTTTTTTCTGTTTTCAAGGAGTGTTATCACCGCCTTATGTTGTTCTGTCACCGGGAAGTGGAGCAGCCATGGAGGGCAGAGGGAAGGATAACGGCGGATAAAGAAAAGTTGTTAGTGGACGTGAAAGTGTAAAGAATCAATTACCCTCTGTGATGTATGAAATTGGGTTGTTAAAGCTCCTTGTCCACCTAATAGATTTTCACAGTTTGAGGATCCCATAAAGATCTTAAAAGGCAAGGAAGGAGGTGTGCATGTAGCCCTTCCCGTCGGCAGCCCGCAGCACCGCCCTGCGACACAACACCACTACATTGTTACTTCCATTACTTCCCCCGCGCCGACAAAAGCACCGGTCGTGTAGGTAATTTGTAAATTGTTGGTTTGAATAGAAGAAAAAAACTTGACGGGAGAAGTAGCTGTAGTTATTTTGAGGCTACAGAGATGGAGACTTAGGGATTCTGAGTGGAGAGAGAGAGAGAGAGAGAGAGAGAGAGAGAGAGGGGGGAGGGGGGGGCAGAGCTGTAAATGTCGGGGCGTGTGTGGTGCATGCTGCTGGAGGCTGGGAGAAGTGTAGCCATGCTTTACGCATATGCGAGTACTACCACCATGGAGGAGGAGGAGGAGGAGGAGGAGGAGGAGGAGGAGAAGAAGAAAAAAAAAAAAAAAGAAAAAAAGAAAAAAAGAAAAAGAAAAGAATAGCAGGTGATAACAACCAGAATTTTTTTTTTTTTCTTATTTATAGATGAAAGTATTCCTGGACCGCTACTGTGCTCTCTGTTGCCAAGTATTGATGTGTTTTGTTAGTCACTACCTGCCGCAAATGTACCTCTCATCAACATCATCATCATCATCATCACCCTCTGCAATGCCACTACAGGACAAAGACCTCTCCCAGCTTTCCTCACAAACGCGTCTCCATCAGCCTGTGTACTACAAATCAGCTGAACCAAATTTCTTATCTCTCCATTAGGTTCTGTGTCGGCCCAACTTTCTCCTAACACTCAGCCATCTGTTATCTATTTGTCTCATAAAGTGTCGTGCCAGCATCCACTTATTTTTCACTTAATTGTGGTCGAAATATCCTCACCTCTAGTCAGCTTCCTAATCCATGGTGTTCTCTTCTTATCTATCCATGTTATACCAAACTTCATTCTCCCTGCGACTCTTTGCACACTGAAGTTTTCGTTGCAAGGCTTTCGTAAGGCGTTATTTATGCGTTATAGCTGCCAGTGGTGCACAATATTTAATGCAGCACGGAGCTTAGACATAATCTTGCAAGACAATCTCACCAACGACCTGCCAACCCCCGACAATTTATTGCTGGATAAGATTATAAACTTCAATAGCTCAGTGCGAGTGGACGTTTACTTCCCGGTGAAAATAGCAATGTGAAGATAACATGCATTAGCTTTATCATAATCTGAGCAATTAAAGTCACTTATATCTCCGGAAAGGAAATTGTACGCTTTATGAATTTTCATGCGCGCGCGCGTGTGTGTATGTGTGTGTGTGTGTGTGTGTGTGTGTGTGTGTGTGTGTGTGTGTGTGTGTGTGTGTCGATGTGGGTGTGGGTGTGGTTATAATAATAATGATAATGGTGAAAGTAAGTCTTTTATTAGTAAGTAGACAGTCTGAGTGAGCCCAGAATTCACAGGGAGGAGAGATTTGAAAGAGTCCCAGGAATACAATATTGTTGTAGTAGCAATAATATATATAACAATGAACACGGTTAAGAAAATAATAAGAATAGTAATAGTAGTAGTAGTAGTAGTAGTAGTAGTAGTAGTAGTAGTAGTAGTAGATGTCGTTGTTGCTACTTTTGGTGTTGTGATAGTGATGATAATAATAATGATAATCTATATACCAGGCCGGCAATCCGACACGGGGTGACCTAGACGAGGCAACGCACACTAATTGTAGTAATGACAGCAATACTACTACTACTATTACTACTACTACTACTACTACTATTACTACTACTACTACTACTGCTACTACTGCTACTACTACTACTACTACTAATAATAATAATAATGATAATAATAATAATAATGGTGATGATAACGATCAGTGCGCGCACGCGTGTGTGTGTGATGAGGTGGGTGGATGTGCAATATTATGTGCGCTTCTTTTCCTTTCTTTTTACCCTCGCCGCCTGTGGTCATGAGTGGCGGCGGGTTGGCAGCAGGGAGGGAGCCTTCACTGTTTTAATCGACACACCACTCTCAGGGAAAAGACTCCTGTTCATTTTTTTTTTATCCTAGTCTTTATTCTTCTATTTCTTTTCTTTTCTTTTTTTCTTTTCTTTTCTTTTTTCTTCTTCTTACTCTTCTTATCATTATTATCATTATTATCATTATTATTATTATTGTGGTTGTTGTTGTTGTTGTTCAAATCGGTGTGCTTATATAAGAATCTCGAGTCAAACTTTTTTGCAGCCAGACTCTGTACCGTAAAATAAGTATATGTAAAACACAAACATTATTCTGCATCTTTTTTTTTCGTATTATTATTTTATTATCTTGCATGACTTAATTTTTTTCGTATTAATATTTTATTATTCTGCATGATTTACTTTAGTATTTCAATATGAAACTGTTTTGCCAAGCATTTATTGCAGCAGCTTGAATATCATATTCTAACGTATACTGTAGGAAAACTGTGACTATTTTCGTTCTTTAAGCCTTCAGCATGATGCCTCCACACACCTTTGATTTCTCACTAAAAGTCCAAAAGGAGATTTTTTTTTTTTTTTGTTCGCTAGCCTTTGCTCGAATTACAATTATTTTACTGAGATGACCCGTTGAACTTTTGTTAATGGATATTGTGACGTTTTCCTCTCTAAGCTTTATTCATTGAGATTATGTCCGACAAGATGCTGCGTGACATGTTGCTGTGTTTCACTGGCTCATAACGCTCCATCCTACGTACACTCCCAAACTCCTTGTCATCATCATTTCTGCCCTAACACCACCACATCACCTCACCACCTCACACCTCCACACTCCCTCGCCGCCACCTTCCCGTCAGCAGCGTGTGGGAAGCATTCCTTCTGGCACCCGCACCTGTTATCAAGGTATGGACGGATTGCTTGGTATTTTTTCTCGTGGCCTAGTGAACTTTGCCGCCGCCTTGTCTCGTACCCGTGTCCGTGCAGGTAGTACCGTGCGACCCGTCATCAGAGGAGAGGGTCGCGTGCTATATGTAGGCGCCAGGACGGATGTACCTGGTATGCGGACCGGGTTGTTGTTGTGGAGATGTAATTTACCTTTATTCCAGCAGGCCATCCAATCTCTCCTTCTCCCCTCCCCCTCTTCCCTTTCTCACCTATTCAGCTCGCCGGTTCGCACTTTCCCGTCACCTCGTCATTATTCACTCTTAAACATGTAATGGTGTGGCCCTGTCCTCTGTCACCCTGACCATAAGGTAGACGATCTGAAGTGATGGCAAGTAGACTTTTTCAGCCTTTACCTCATCACCTCTCTGTCAACGCTGATATTAACCTCGAGAAATGTATCTTCATCATCGCTGCTGTCATTACTATTGTCCTCACCACTATCACTGTTTCAATATTGCTAATGTCACATCAGCGTAGCTTCATCACAGCCACTACCAAGGCTTCACTTACATCACCATCACCTCAGCTTTCATCACCACCTCCACCACTACTACCAACGCCGCGCCGCCAGTGCCGCCAGTGCTGCATCTTGTATGCCGTCCTCAAACGCCTCCCGCCCCTCTGCTGTCATTTCCTCCGCCCTGTCCAACATGGCCATCGACACTCCCCGGCCACCCCTCCTCTGTCACCCGTATAATCGCCTCTCCCTATTTGGTGTGTGTCGCTGCCGTGCCTCGCTCATCTCCCCATCACTCGTCCCATCGTCACTGCACCTCATCATCACCCCATCCTCGTTCCCCAGTCCACTACATCGTCATCTCCTGGTCTGGCCTGAGCTGCATATCAGAACCTGCACGCGGTGTCAAGATCACTGTCACCTCCTTGTTTCACTGGGTCGCCCCACCTGTCACCGCCACTCCGGGTCTGGCGTGGGTCAGTCCGTGGCGAGCGTCCTCCTCCCTGCCCGTGTCTCCGCGTCAGTCAGGAACGCCCGTCATAGTGTCACATCTCAGATTTGTTTCTTTGTGTTAAAGGAGACGCTCACCAATGCTGCACTCCCGTGTGGTATAGTACAATTCACAGGTGCACGTCTGCACCTGTGAATTGTACTATACCTTTTGTTTCTTACTTGTGTAAATAAGTAATATGAGAATCTTCAAATCTCAACATTATAATTTTCGCTAAGACTGTTCCGTTTATATATATATATATATATATATATATATATATATATATATATATATATATATATATATATATATATATATATATATATATATATATATATATAATGGTTTCTTCTGTGTGTTTTATTGTCGAAAGAAAAACCAACCATATTTTTTTTTTCTTCTGAAGAATATTATTAATAATGGAATGTGAAGGCGTTTAGCGAAAAGCAGCCAAAGGGAAGAGATGGATACAAGGCGTCAAGGAAAGCCTCATGTAAAGAAAAGCATGAGGAGAGGTGACGGAGGGCAGGGGGTGCAAGAATCGAGACTTGAAGAAACATTGCCATCTAGTTGCCATCCAGCCGACAAATGTGAAGCTCATCTGGCTTGTGGCGAGAAAGTCTGGAGATTGCTGGGCGCTCTGTATGGAGAACATGCGTTTAGAAGGTACTGCTCGAAATTTACATTAGGCTTTTCTTTAGCGATGCCTCTAATTTTACTATTATTATTGATGTTAGTGTTTTCGTTGCTACTGTTGTCGTCGCAACTGTTGCTACTGCTGTTATTACTGTTATTATTATTTGTGTTACTTTCAGAAACACGTCAGAATTGAGTGATTGACGCTGAAAGCTTTTACTTCTGTGCTGAGTGGTGCTTGGTTATAAGATTCTGAGTGGAAGGAATGAGTGAGTGGGATGGGATGTGTTTTGGAGCTCAAAGGCTGGGGAGAAGGGGAGAGGAGAAATGAGAACAGTTCATCCAAGTGTCGTTAATTAATTCAACAGCTGCTCATTATCCTGCCCGCCAGCAACGCCTCTGCCACCGTTCCCTCCGTCATTAGGTCTCCGGTTGTGCTGAGGACGCCCACAAAAACCCTGAGCGTGACAGGTGGCAGGGCTTTGCTGAGGAGGGCAGGGCAGCGTTAGGATCAGGTGACGGGAAGTGACGTGCCTGACGGACACAAGCCTGACCCGACTCAGCTCACGTGTCACAGGACAGCACTGGAAATCTATTTTTTTTTTTTATTCTGTCTACTTAACTGCAGTGATGATTTTTTGTCTGACTTTTTATTTATTTATTTTTTTTATTTTAGTTACCATTTAGTTTTTTTTTTTTTTTTTTAATGGGAAATTACACTATAGAAACCTCTGCGATGAAGGGAGAAAACATCCATGGTGCCCCTGTGCAGCCATCACGCATGGATCGCCTCTGCCTTGGTAAGGAGGCGAACAATTCATTTCATATTGGCGGTGTTGTTACACTTGGTGATGTGTATGAGTTAGTTGACCTTTTGTGGCGCAGGGCGGTGTGCGGTGCTGTTGGAAGGCCAAGGAAGGCCTCGGTGCTGCTCGACTGTCTTTATGATTTAATCTAATTCCTGCCTCTTCTAACAACAAAGCAGCGTCACGCAAAGCATCATAGAAGTCACCGCCCCTCCTGCCACTGTCATCCCGTCTTTATTCATAAGTTAACTTCCAAGTTCATCATCCTCATCGTTTATATATATATATATATATATATATATATATATATATATATATATATATATATATATATATATATATATATATATATATATATATATATATATATATATATATATATATATATATAATTTTGGTTACATGGTGCGATAAGATCAGAGTATTTTTTTTTTTTCTCGTTGCCAGCGCCATACCACGTCAAGTGATAACATCTGTGTTCTCCCTGGCCATATACTTATTGTTGGGGAGCGGCCGGCGAGGGGCGGGATGGGCCGACACGCGGGGCCCAGCACAAAGAGCCCCACTCCAGGCCCCGTCTCTGCAATGTCAACCATTCACATTCCAATGATGCCATATCAAAATGCGAAATGCAGCAGTCAGGCTGCCTCCCTCCAGATGTCACCGCTGCTGTCCTACCCTTGTTATTTTTTTTATAATGGCTTTATTCGAGGCTAGTGCATTGTAAGCATGCCAGGGGTGAGCCTCTCTCCTGTTTATGTTCGTGTTTGCCAAGTATGTGGATATTCCGTCAGGTTTGGTTTCTGGGATCAGTGTCACCTGCCTGTCCTGTGCCCCTTTCCCCCTTACCTGGCCCCGCCCAGGCCTGCCTCGGCCCTGTGATCTCCGCGCCACCGCCACTCCGCGGCCGCCAATTACTAAGGTGCGGCGCCACCACCCTCATGCATCCCACCCCGACCTGCGTGTGCCCCGCCGCCTCGACACGTGCTCACACACCCGATGTGGATATCAGTGACAGATTAACACACATGGCTGACATAACTATATTTCTGTATTATCATATCTTTCACAAGAGTATGCATTGGCGAAGGGCAAATCAATACAGGATACCTACGCAGCTAATGTGTTACGGTAAAAGCGGTATTATTACAATGTCAAATGAAAGGTGGAGAGAATCGTCTGCGAATAAGCTCAACGTACAAACGTGTTCCTGCTTCATGTGTAGCACACTGCACGCCAGCCCTCCTGCCTTTCACAGATAGATAGATCCATTTGCACAGACTGCATACTTTGTCCGTTTCCATAAAAAGTTTCGTGCCGCAAGACACCACCCACAGCTCTTCCCACCCCCTGGCCACCACCACCACGCCACACAGAAGGAGTCTTTCAGGTAACTCCAGTCACACGCCAAACACACTTTGCCGCCTCATTCTCTTCCCTTTAGCCTCCTCAACCCTTCATCCCACGCCAGCTTGACCTCTGACACCACTCTGACCCGACCCTTGGCGTCCCGCTCTCCGTCCGGCGGCCCACTGATCGTCAGGCATGGCGAAATGAGATGAATACGTGGGGCTCTGGGAGTGTCCAGTGGCCGTGGCAGTGTTGTAAAGGAAGGGTTGCCTTGATTTATCATTTGTGTGTATCAAAGCTTTTATTCATTCTCGTGGGTTGCGTGGATCGATTTTTTCTTCTGCTCTTATTGCAGATTGAAAAGTCTGAGGTGAATATAGTTGTGTTGGGTGTTACCTGTCCGCACCTTCTCGGTCAGTTTTTTTTTTTTTTCTTCTTTTTTTTTCCCCTCCGTCTTTATTCATGTGATCGTCTGTTTCTCTTCCAACATCCTTGCCGCCCCTCCCGCTGCCCCCTCCTCCTCCTCCCCCTTCAGGGCACGCCGGGCACCACACACCACCTCCACCCCTTCAGTCTGTCTTCTCGCCTCCACTTCTTCTCCACAACTCTTAACATGCCTTTGCACCTATCCCACCACCACCACCACCACCACAATCTCTCCACCACTGCACCACAACTCTACACCACCACTTGCCCCTACACCATTATCGCACCAGTACTCACCACCAAATCACCACTACAGCACCATTCTCACGCTGCCGTTTATTCTTATTTCCTTTTCACACTACTCCCTCCCTCCTCCGACCATTCCTACACCGCCCGCAGCAGCTCCTTCTCCTTTTCTTTCTCCTCTCGTCGTCGTCTTCCTCCACCACTATCACCACCGCCGCCAACGAGAGGGGCCACCAATAAATCACAATAACGCGGCGCGGTCATAAAGCCTCTACTTAGATGGCAAAATGAGGTAAAAAAGTGGCGGGCTTAATACTCGCCTCCTCTTGGGTCCGCCCCCGTCACGCCGCCGCCGCGAGATATATAGATGCGGCCAGGCAATCACAACATAATTATATTCTCAATAAATCAGGCTCTTCTACATACTTGCCCGCCAATTTAAAGCCTGCACGGGCCTATTACCAATTTTCAGGGTCGGCAGCTACCTTTCCGTGTGCAGGCCTAACATCTACTACTTTTATTAATGTATCCTGTGTGCCTTTCTTTCCTCAGCCCCGATAGGCCTACCCAAGCCCAAACACCGTACCTCCGAGAGACGATTCTGGCCCCCTCATCTTTCTTACTCCTCCTCCTCCTCCTCCTCCTCCTCCTCCTCCTCCTCCTCCTCCTCCTCCTCCTCCTCCTCCTCCTCCTTCTTTCGGGGTATGAGTCCAAGTTGGCAACACTGAACTAATAAACTCTTAATTGGATTTTGCCTCCGTGATGATGCTGAGTTATGATTGGGGAGTCATTAGGATTTCTTTTTTCTCTCGGTCATTATTATTTCTCGAGTCCTCGCGGCGCTTGAAATCAAATTACCCAAGTGTTCGGGTTGATGGAGGAAATATATTGGTCGCTTGTGGTTTTATAGCGTAGGAAGATTACACTAACGACCTTGATTTCAATTTGCTTTCATTCTGTCTCTCTCTCTCTCTCTCTCTCTCTCTCTCTCTCTCTCTCTCTCTCTCTCTCTCTCTCTCTCTCTCTCTCTCTCTCTCTCTCTTCTTTTATTATTGCGATTGAATTACGTGACTTTATGCCATCTTAAAGTGGAAGCCTGAGTGTGTGTGTGTGTGTGTGTGTGTGTGTGTGTGTGACGGGCTGACGGAAGGCTGGTGAGGCGGGGCTGTTGGGTGTCGTGGGTGACAGACGGAAGACGAGCCAGAGTAATGACTTTCTTATACTGACGTTACCACCACCACCACCACCACTACCACTACCATCACCACCATTACCAATACCACCACCACCACCACCACCACTACCACTACCATCACCACCATTGCCAATACCACCACCACCACCACCATCACCACCACCACCACCACCACCACCACCACCACCACTATCCTGCTGTCCTCCATCTGTCTTTATTGTAACGGAAAATTGCCACTTAAACCGCTACCCTAAAAAAACAACTGGAAATCTTACGAAGTGGACTCGAATTTGTCAGGTTCTGTGGGCCGTAGATCAGCGTCACCGCCGCCGCCTCCTCCCACCAATTACAGCACGGCGGGGGCGCGAAATGGATAATTAATTGTGAGATATCGATCACTTCACGAATATGATCTGGCAATGTGGTCGCTCTGGGCGTGGGCCTACCCAACTTCAGGCGCCCCGGACCCTCTCGCCCCTAGACCTTTTCGTCCCAACCTTCCCGCCCCTAGACCTTTCCTCCCAGACCCTCCACACTCGACACGCTTCCTCCCCGACCGCTGCCTCGTGAGTGACTTATCCAGCCTCCCGTGAAGCCAAAATTTCCAGTCTTTTGATAGTTTTGTGGTCCCACAGTTGTATATCAGCGGCGGCAGGCTGGCGCGTTGGTCAGCTCGCAGCCTCCTGGGGAAGGGTGGAGGGTTGCTGTCTCGTCTTGCCGTTTCCGTGTTTTAATGTCGCTTTTTTTTTTTTACAACAGAAACTCATAACGTGTACCATCGCTTATTTAAGATTCGAATCTCGTCATTTTCGCTATAAACTGCAGGTGTTGGCAGATACTGGTAATTGCCTATTTTATTGTATGAATTGGCACCCTTTACTCCCGCTGCCTGAGTGACGGGATTAGAGTGCCCAGGAAGAGACACTTCAATTACTCCACACCTCCGTAATGGGGAGTCCCTGTGGAAGAATTTAACTATTTTCTCCATCATGGACAACAAAGGTTGAGTCCAATCTTGGAAAACATGAAAGGTAATCCAATAAACCAGGTACACACAAAGCTGGACGCTTGGGTGCCGAAGGGCCGTGGAGGATGTCTGAGAAGGTCCCGCGCCCCTCCCTGGCCGCTGGTAATGACGATGAATGAAGCTAATTATTTGTTTTAGTGTCCCGCGAGGCCAAGCTAACTGGCCCCTGGGGAGTGGCGGGGAACGAGTGAGAGACGTGGTGAAGGATTGGAATGAGCTACAGACCTGAGAGCCAGGACGAGCGCGGTGCGCAGGTGTGCTGCACTGGTGTGGGGGACTGGTGCGTCTTCTTACATGCTAAGATAGCGCACGTATGTTATGAAGGTGAGTGACATATAGTGCATATGGGGATAAATATCCCCTTTTTTGCACTTGTGTGATGGGCCTTTGGAGTGGGCAGTGATAACTGTAGTGGTGGTGGTGGTGGTGGTGTGGTGGTAGTGGTGGTGGTGCGAGCTGTGGGCCGCGGCTTGGAATGGAAATGAAAGGCTGGCAAGGGGTGCCTTTCGTGACCTGATCTAATAACTAACTTGCTCACTGAACTCCTTCGCCTGTAATGAGCTGGGGTGAAGCGTCGTTATTAGCCAGTAAGCACCGTGATGTGGGAGACCAAATTTCTTCACCTCAATTGTTTAATTAAGGAAATAATTAAAGAACACTTAGCTAAGTAGTTTAAACGTTTTACAACACGGTATTCCCTGAAATAAATAACACAATGATTTTGCATTAAAATCCCAGAGGGAATGGGAAAAATACTTCAAAGGACATTGCAAGATAAATGAAACACAAGTAATAGGATAACCATCTCTCATATTCCCCCGCACCGCCTCGCTGCTGTGCCTGCTGCACTCATCCACCGCCCTTTATGATTCACTTCCTGCCTGTCTCTGTCAAACTTAGATTCATCTAACTTAAGTCCATTACTAGTAATCCTTTATTGTTTACTTAAATATGCACTTTTTATTTACACTTTCTAAGGAACATCTGTTGAGTTAAATCAAATTCTGTCAAATAAATTTCACCGGTCCTGACCCATTATCCTCTCTTCAGACTCCAGCAAAGGCCCATCGCCATAACCCAATGGCATAATCAGGACGCGGCCTGGCTCCTTTCCACATCCCTCTTTTCCAGCCATCCCTCCCTGTAGTATTTTTATTTCACCACTAAGTCTCCCGCATCACGCAGGGTGGCAGAGGTAATGGCGCTGCCCCGTCTGAGGTATAATTTCAGAAAAAGAAAAAAAAAAAACCTACTATTGAGGTGTCGAAGGGCAGTACACCAGCCTTCCTCAGTCTGGGGTTTTCATGTGATTTTAGGTTCCGCAGCAGAACTAAGTGTAAACGAATGTAGCTTAGTGACAGGTAATTTTTCTACAGATTTATTAAGTCCACTTCTACTTGAAATAGCTCTATATATTTCATTTGAAGGATAAATCTCTTGAGCAGTATGAGTGTATTGCCACATCACCTGAGGCCTCAAGCCACTC